>NW_017306803.1:784532-866142 GCF_000935625.1 Nanorana parkeri
GTATAAAAATTTAGTGTGGGAATGCCCACCCCAACGCACTACCATCCTACAGACTAAAATGGTGCATTGATTATACAGGAACGTCCCACTCAAGTCTATGGGAGGTTAGTGCGTAGGCAGAAGCAGCCTGGGAATACATTTTTACCAGACGTGCTGCAAAGAGCATGGGCAGGCTGCAGCCGAGGTAAGTAATAACCTGTGGGGGAAAGGGTAGTGGACAGCTCTGTTTACTTAGGGTGCAAGGGAGGAGGGTTGAGGATTTATTTTAAAGTGAACGTGTATCTCAGTAAAGTGATCATGCAGTGATCCCACGCTGCCAGAATGCTGAGCTGCAACGGCCTGGGGTAAAACTGTAAATAAGTAACTGCCTCAAAAGGAAGCCACCCATAAGTCCAGAAGGTGCCCCCCCCCCCTTGGCATACCTTCCATACCCCCCCAGAGACACGGTATTTTGGTCGCTGAGTAGTGCTAGATATTTTAGCACTAATATTACTTTGTTCTTTCCCTGTTTTTAAGAGGCCTAGATGATTCAGTTCATTTCTTAAGAAAAACTGTCCATTGGTGCCACAGTTTATTCTGGTAGTGCTTGCTGTGAATGTTACTCAACTAACAGACTACCAACACATAACTTACTGACATAACAAGAAATCAGAAGGAGCGGAAGTCTTGCAAGAATTAAATGTGTTCAGGTCTTACAGAATCACAAGGATCACAGTGTTTTTAGAAAAAGAAAAAAAAGTTTTTCCTTACTCTGGCTTTGCTATTGGGCTCGAACTACAGGGTCCAATGAAGTACAAGTGCAACTCACTAAACCTAGGTGTTAAAGGAGAACTATGAGGTGAGTGCTTTTCACTCACCTCATAGTTCTAGCCGACCTGTGACAATGAGACTGTCACAGGTCGGCTCAGTAGATCGGGAGGTGAGCGAACAAATACCGGCATTCGCTCACCTCTCGATCCTGGTAGGAAAAGCCTTGACCCCATAGTTCTCCTTTAAGAGGATTTGTAGATCCTAGACATTCACAGACATTGTGTCATAATTTTCTGTGTCATAATTTTCTGTTTTCAAGAAGTGGAATCTTTACTTTAAATAAGAGGGTAACAAACTACGGTTCAAAACAGCATGCAAATAAATGTTAAATAACAGAAAATATGTACTTATTTGGTGGAAAAGCTGTGATTATTCCAATCACTTTTTAGGATATGCACATGCATTTACAGTAAACTCCCAGTTTTCTGGCACCCACGGGGATTAGATGTCAGATAACTGTAGTTTCTGGTTGCTTGGGAGCTAAAAGGGATTGCAATTTAAAATAGCAAATAGCATACTTTGCTATTGAAACCCCGCCCACTGAGCAAAGGAGTGGACCTGAGAACGAAAGTTCTCTCAGGTCCGCTCCTCTGCTCAGTGGGCAGTACAATAGCCAGCCAGGTATTGGTTATTGCAATTTGAAATAGTCAATAGCAGGCTGGCTATAGATCCTCATTGCTTACATGCTGCTGCCAACAGCGGAATCTAGCTGCCTGCCAGCAGCAAGGTGTAAACAAAGAATTTAATTAGCAACTAAATAAATGTCATTGCTAACTAAATGTTTTAGGTCTAATCAAGCTGCTAGAACGCACTGGATTGCATTAGAAAATCCTCCCTGCGTTCTGGGGCGGGAGTGGGCATGGTGGTGCATTCAAGTCAATAGCACTGCAGCCACAGCCCCCACCCTTCCCCTGCAGGGTGATTGGCCCCACCAGAACGTGGCACATCAATGCCTGCGTTCCAGTCCAGTGCGATCGCAGAAAATACTGAAAGCACTATTCTTTGTGATCACACTGGACAGTAACAGCTATAATTAGCTATAATTTTGCGCTGAAGTTGCTAGAGGGCCAGACCATTATAAATAGGAAAGCAGGTTGTTTACCACGACAGTAGAAGTGATTTGTTTCTGAAGATATCAGAAAGCAGCAAAAATTAGCATTTACACAGTACATGAAAAATCAACCAAAATGAACTGCACTGACCTTTTTGATAGAAATACTTGCGAAAATAGTATGCTCCAAGGTCTATGTGTTCTACAATGTATCTCTTAGCTCTGTCAATGTGTAGAACCAGATTTTCCTTCGGGACCTCAAGGACTGCCAGTCCTGCATTTGCACAGTGTGAACTCATAGTTGATTCAAAAGAAGAATTTTCACACCCAGAAAATGAGCCAGAGTTTGACTTTGTCAGGCTGACCTTCTTTTCACCTTCTCCTCCTGTTTCATTGCGGAAATAGGGACAGCTCATTACTAAGTCGTTGCTTTTGTCATCCCCTTGGTCAACATTAGCGTTCTCCTTTGTATTTAAATCTTCTGTGCTACCAGTTGGAGAATTAAAACTGGAGGAATGAGACAATGGTCCTGCAGCCAGAGAGGCTGCAGCAGCGGCGGAAGCCCCTGTGGTGGTGTTTCGCCGTTTGATGACATTATGCCTGTTTATTACAACTTCATTTAAATCAAACAAAACACTTTGAACATCATAATGAGCAAAACATTTAGGGCACGTCCATGGCTTGAGGCTATCTTCAGAACGACTGTCCTCAATGTCTAAAGCCTTTCCAAGCTCACCTTCAGCTCTTGCATTTCTAAGCTTGCGAAAAATGGAAGAATCTCCAGTTTCTGACTTAGATCGTCTTTTCAGCGGCTTGTCCCGGTCTTTAAAAGCCCTGTGCCCATCTCTCTGCCCATCAATAACGTCCAGGGAGAACCCAGATCCTCTATTTCCACTGCTCAGTAGTAGTTCACTCAATTTGCATGGGCCATGTCCACGATGGTCAGCTCTCTCATTTCTATATCCTTTAATAATATCAAAAAAACTTTCACTGGATGTTCCTTGCTTGTCTATTGACGATGTGCTTCCATATTCTCTGTGGAGCGATGGCCCTGTTTTAAAAGTAGGTGACATGCACTCTTCAAAATTGTCCATATCAAACTCACTAATGGTGATGTCACTGTTACTCCGTTGTCTTATTCTGCGATGAACTTTTCTTGGGGAGCTGGAACTGGAGTACCCTTCAGGGGACAGAAACCTAGAATTTAGACTTTCTGCCTGCCTTGTTTTGTTTTTCAGAGTGTTCTGAATGCTTTTTAACATAGCAGAATCACTAGAGTTCATACTAGATGTACTCACTTGACTACTAGGACTGCTCTTAACAGACACTGCGTCTAAACTGCTTGTTTCCATATCTTGGCTAGCTCTGCTCATCTCCTTAACATTCTCTTTTCTTGGAGGCCAGTCTGCAATTCGTGCTCTAACTCCCATCTTAGGAACACCTGGTGTTGAAGATATGTGGTGGGAGCTTTCACTGCGGGGTGGTCCAACCGGAGACATGGCAGAAGAACCTAAACTACCATTCTGTGATCTGAAACGTCTCATATAAAAATCATCTGAACGAGCCTTTTGTGGTCCATCTGGCACTGACGACAGAGTCCCGCTAGCAACAGACCTCTCAGTCTGGGACCTTTTCAGACTGGTCATGATCCGAAGATAAGCTCAGATTTAGAATATTGCAGAATGAAACACGTCCATCTTTGCTTTTTAAATAGACAATGTTCTCCTGGAGAAAACCCTCCAGAGAACACACTGGTTTCATTAGATCAGCCAAGTTATAGATACTTAAAATGCAAAAGATATATATGTACTTAAGAAAGTGAAATGGCTTTTCACTAATTCAAGGGCAAGGGGATATTTTGAGATACATTTCCCCTTGCATCAAGGCTTAATGTCCAGTGGTAATTCATCTGAGGAACATTTTAGCTTGAATCTGATGCCATCCAGCAACTTATATCTGAAATACAAATAAAAAGATCAATGTTAATAAGTAAAATGATACACAAACTATAGCAAACATGCATAGTTCAAACCGCAAACATTTTCAGTATGCACACTACAAAGATGTTTACTTATAAATGGGATATTATTAAGGATCTGTTAAAAATGTATTCTTATGAATCCGGTGTTTACTGTCAAGAACAGTTTAAGACAGCAAATACAATCTAAAGCTGTTGGTGTGTAAGGTGAATTAAAGCCCAACTGGACCCGCTTCATTTACTACTGTTATGCAGTCAGGCTGCACATAAAGTAATAAAAAGAAACTCACTTTTTTTATACATCAAGCATTGTGGCAACAGTTATAAAAAGCTGTGCTGCTAGCACATAAGAGAATCAGACCACAGCACTCACACAAGCTCTCCTGCGGTCCAAAGTAGCCCACTGAACACTGCTCTATTCAACATAGTCCTCGCTTCCTGAGCAAAGCTGTCGATTTGAGCAGTCTTAGGGTTGTCGGATAGCTTGACTGCTGCTTTTGTATAATCCTACTTTGCTAGTGCTGGCAGCACGGGGGTTTTAACCCTTGCTACAGCACTTTCCACATACAAATAATAAAACAGAGGAATACGGATTACTTTATATGCAGCCCAACTGCATTATAGTTATAACTTAAAGTGTATTTCCAGAAAGTTGAGATAACAAATTGGGAAAACACATTTTATATTTGATCCCATGCACATCACATAAGCTAAACAAAAATTTAAAAATGCAGTTTAAATTGCTTTTAGTTGAGTTAGGGTTTCTGAGCTTCCTAGGGGTTAACATTTCTACTTGCTCCTCCTTCTTTGTAAAGTTAGGAGGGATTGCAAGGGGTTTGTTCCTTATAATGTGTACAGTAGATTTGAACACTGCCTGTCCTAACAAAGGATTAAAAGCCTGGCTTCTGCATTATACGTTAGTAAATAAAGTACACAATCCTCAAATTTCAGTTATAAGCCTTTCTATTAGAACAGATCACTGGCAGTGCTCAGAAAAACTTGCAGTCAGCCATTTTGACTGCTGCGACCAAACATCTAAAAAGGTGAGAAATATTTAATGCTTAAATTATGATTTGTGAACATATAAACATATAGAGGGGTTTTCTCACTTGGGTTATATGCTTTCCATACAAATTTCAATAGTTCAAGCAGTTCAATTGATTCAAGCATCATATGCAATGAGAGGCTACAGGAATATCTAGAGGTTAATGAGTTCTTCTAAATGTCAGAAATGCTCATTACGCAACAGATTTGTTTACATGTTAATTCCTGTAAAACTAGCATCGGCTTGCTTCCTCCTCTATGGTGAAAAAAGAACAAAGCTTTTGCTACCTCCACACGTCAGAAGAGTTGGGAATAAGATCGCTAAGGGTCCCAGTGCTATAGTGATGAAAGTGAAGTCAGGCAGGTGTCTCATTGCCTGACACTTGCAGTGAGACATTTGCTTGTCTATGCCAATTCTGACGGAGGAAAACAGCAGCAGGTAGTATATACACTAAATCTTATTTGTAATTTTGTAAATATGTAATTACATCTTTTAGATGTAATCGTAACACATATTCAGCAGGTCAAAAAGATGATGTTTTAAAACATACACATGGAACAATTTAAATCACAATTTTGCAAGAATTTTTGTTCTTTAAGATATGTATTCAATAGCTAATAATGAAAGCATAAAACTCAACATGTCAATGTAGTAGTCAGCGGTAGTTTTAAAAGATAACCTATTAGGATGGTTGTAATATTTCACAGCCAAGGATACTGTCTACCAACTCATGGAAGTGGACCTAGTTAAGATATGTAGCACTGCTCTACAGTATCATGCATCTTGACTGATCTGTCCCAGAGAGAAAGAGGCATGCAACGGCAACCTCTAGCACTAGATGGGAGCCTAAGCTGCAGCCAGGTAAGAGGAACACTAACCAGTATTCTATAAGAAACCAGAAAACAAACTTTTGATGATTTTTGAAATTGCCTTAACAAAAAAGAAGAAGAAAAAAAAAAAGGACCATTGGCTATAATGTTTTTCATGAATCCTGGTTACCAAGCTCTGTAGAGGTGTCTAGCCTGCCCTATGCTATATTCATCTCTTGCTCCATCTCATCGTTCCTCAGTTGAGGTTTTCATTGTTCACACAATTCACATTGTACCTGGTCCAATTCTTTACCCTATGTTATGCCTCATTTGGTGAAACATAGAACAACATGCACAGTTGGCAACATCAGTAACCACTCTAATGTCCTTTATAAATGTATACAGCATTGGGCTGTCATCAGGGAATTAAATCTGACATCAAGGGAATAAATTCATTTGGTCAAAAACAACATAAAAACAGCCACCTTTTTAAAAATAATGCATCCTTTAGAAGCTAGTGCTTACCATGTATATTCCTGGCATGCATCACTTTATATTTCAAGTACTCCTTGACTAAGAAATATTTATTATCAATACGGTGTGTAAAAATGCCCCTTCTGCTATAACCCCCACCTCTGAGTACATGAGCTATAGGCTAAAAAAATGTCAACGATCTAGATAAAACTACAGTACTGTCAGAAAAATAGATGCCCAACTTGTTATAGAAAGTTATTCAAGATAACATGGGCCCCTTATGGAAATTGAGAAGCAAAAGAAAAAACAAATTCCAAACTTTCAATTTTAAGACATAATTATAGAGAAAGATATGGTTACCACAATATTTTCTGTAGTTATAAGGTATATAACGTACAGCCACTGTGTTGCTGTAGGGCAAAGAGCTGGCAAAGGTGAATAAATCTAGGCAGGTGAACGTACATAAACTCGCTTTCTGTTGGGGAGCTTCAAAAAATACCATTAGACAAAGATGGCTGAAACCACGTCAGTCAACAACCTTTCAAATCACGACTCAATGGATGTTTCATCAACCATTCTTCAGTGCCTGCCATTTAAGGCTGACCGGTTTAGAAAACCCACAAGATCAATTTCTTACATAAAGAAAGCGTATAAAATGACAGGCAAAGGCAATCCAACCATTTATTTTTTCTACTCCTCTCTGAAAAGGCCAAGGTCAATGTGAACAGTACTAAAAGAAAAAGCAGCAACATCCCTCCCATGTAGTTTACCTTTAGGGCAGTGTTTCCTTGAGGGTTCTGTACAAACCCATGACAATTAAGGAGCCCAACTTTTTTTTTCCTCACAGAAAGTACTAAGCACGTGCATACAAAAAAATCTCTTAACATGGAGGAAAAGATTTAAGGTACTTTGGGTGTAAAGTCGTAGTTAATATGAAGAGAAAACTGACGAGAAATTTGCCCATTTCAGGATGACCTTTGTTATCATTTTAGTCAGGTATCAAGTGTCTTTGCATAGGTTTCTATAGAAATAAAAGTAGTGCTCGTCTAACTACTTAGTACTGGACAAACCAATCTTCGTTTGCTCTTTTGTGTCTTTTGAATTGGCAAATATTATAAAGTCTAGGCCTGTCTGAGCAGCCTCTTTGCAAACAAATTGATTCGAGCATGATCTGGTTTTCTGCTTAGATCATCAATTGAGCAGATTTACTACAAAGTAATGGGCTTTGGAACATTAACTTATCTAAATCTACAGATCTGTCCGCAGAGTAATAAAAATTCCACATGATTAAAGGATATTTGTGTAGCATGAAAGTTAATTACCATCAATTATGCAGCACGGTAAGATGAAACTGGCTTTAAGCCTCTGACCAGCACTCTGTAACTATATGTCCTGAGAAGAACTTAAACAGCGATTACATTTAATATAGCCAATTAGAATTGGCTTGCTGATTGACCAATGCCATTAATGTAGTAACCTGTGATCATTGTGTAATGTGACCTGTTGGTTATATCACTTTCACATGAATGCTAAAATCAATTATTACTCCTAAGTGCCTTTCAAGCAGTCACTTAAAAGAAAATTACAGTTTTTTCCACTCAACAATCATAAACTTGCTGTGAAACTAAAGGAATTTGTGAGAAGGGCACAGCAGCATCCCATAGCAGCACAAAAAAACACAGCTTGTTTACTCTATCAGTCCATATGAACATTACAGAGCCATGAAGTAAACCATAGTATAGGAAGCTCTGCAAGCTCAGAACACCTCACAGAGCAGGTTTAATGGTGGCGTTCTGATTTTCACATTTTGAAAGAGACAGGCTTTCCAAAGTGTGTGTAGTCTAACCAATATGAAAAGGGAGATCGGTTTAAATCACCCTTTGCATGCAGCTGGAAAAAGTTCGGAATAAGGAGCTCCACTACCAACACGAAGTCTGTTAACATTTTACACCATTTAGTAGACGAACAGCAGAAACTGAGACTGGAAAAAAGCTCTAAATTGATGCACTGTGAAATTATCAGCAATTATCATAGGTCCCTGAAACCCAAGTAATCAAACTACCATTTATTAGTTACAAAACTTGTGATCAGTTATAAGGTCAGGAGCAATTCTTATGAAGCAGCACAACAAGCAAAAACCAGGACAGACTTTATTTTTTACTTAACTTTTCCAAATGTCTTAAAGGAGAACTATGAGGTGAGTGCTTTTCACTCACCTCATAGTTCTAGCCGACCTGTGACAATGAGACTGTCACAGGTCCGCTCAGTAGATCGGGAGGTGAGCGAACACATACCGGCGTTCGCTCACTTCTCGATCCTGGTAGGAAAAGCCTTAACCCCATAGTTGTCCTTTAAGAGACAGGGGAGGGGCTGGATTCTCCCCTCCCCGATCCGCCAGCACTGACTGGCGGAACAGACGGGGGAGGGTACAGCTGGCTCTGCCTTTAGATAGGCAGAGCCAGCTGTCAGTCACGCAGCTGGGCGGATCCCGGCACAATTGTCGGGATCCGCTTCAGCTACTGCGTCTTAGTATACCGCGAGCAGCAGCTGAGCCTAGGGTGACGGGAGGACGCTAGTTTGTGTCCTCACGTTAGCTTAAGGAGAACTATGGGAAAAGTGGGCAATTCTTGATAACGCAGAGTGACTTGATCACACTAGCACTGCTTTTGCAGTGCTGCACTGAGTTATACTGAGTGGGTCCTCATGGTGACACCCCATCAGAGAGCATGACGTCCTGCTTTCATAGTACAGTAAACTTCCCATTATCCTGCATTCAAGCAACCGGTAAAAACAATCGGGGACATATGTCCTCGATTTACTTTTTTGCCGGTGGCTTGATGTACAGTAAAAAAAAATATGTCAGATGCTTGGTGCACGCTAAAAAAATTTCCTTAGCAACTACATTTAATTAGTTGCTAAGGAAATTCTTTGTTTACATCTTGCTGCCCGCGCTAGATTACGCGGTCGTCAGCAGAATGTAAATAGGGAGCAATAGCCAGCCTGCTATTGGCTATTTCAAATTGCACGCGCCCACTGAACAGAAGACAGACATGAGAGAGGTCCACTCCACTGGTCAGTTGGCTATTGCAATTTGAAATGGCCAATAGGAGTCTGGCTGGTCCCGGCTGCTTACAGTCACCTGTTGCCTGCGGAAGCTTACTATTAAAGCATTCCAGGCTAAAAGTTGTCCAACGTCATTCAACCCAGAAGACTAAAGAGATCTTGTGCCACAAATTATTGCAGGGAAATTATTGCTAGGCAACGAGAGGAGGATACTGTAACCAGAACTGCATTTTCAGGTTATTCAATTTCCATTTCAGTTTCTTTTTACCCTTTATTTTTCACTTGGTAATTCTGCAAATAACACACATTCTTGCCCTTGGGTGGCTACAATCATTGCACAGTATCTATGCTAGTCACTCAGGCTGAACTTTAAACATGTGTTCTTCTCTTCGTCTCTATTACATGGGAGGTTGGAGGACAGACTGCTCACAGGAATTTGCAAGTCTGCAGTATTTCTGGCAAAATCAACAGGTATAGCTTGCACTAGATGAAAATGTTCTTACTAAATGTCTTACTTTGGACATAGATTTCCCTAATTTTTCTTTTCAGATCTGAACGTGGATCTTTACTCACTGCGCATGGACCAATAGAAAACAATAGACCTGCGTTCAGATCTGTAAAGATAAAAACACTATACTGATAAAAACTAAGGTTTTGTTTGTTTTTCTTTATCAGCTATGTGCATGAGTCCTAACTGATGGAAAGACATAACCTTTTCATACAATGCAATTTAATGATTGCCTTGTCATTCACATATTTAAACCAAATTATTGTTCTATTCATCCTACAAAAGGGTATAATATGCAATTATTTTAATTCGTTTCAGCTTCTCTGAGCTTTAACCACAATAGAATGTTTACACTCCATCTCTAATGAGCTCTGAGAAAAGTACAGCTATGCAAAAGGTGGGAATCTTTTTTAAAACTGACTTGTGCTATACCCAATGCCTGGAAGGCAAACGAATAGCACAAAAGGCTGTCGTGTAGCTGTATACCAATCAGCTATTACCAAAACTCATTTACTTGGAGATGATTAATCCGAGAGTTTTTCCATTAATGAAAGTAAACTAAATAATTGTAACATGTTCCGAGTATTAGGATGCTAACGTTTTTGGGTCGTTTTCAATACCAGGAGCTGACATTTTAACATCATAGTAATATATGCATCCTATTATTCAGAAACAAAAGATCCAATGTTGGATTATTGTCCCTTTAATCAGCATGAATATGTACCAGCTAGTATACTTTTAGTGATCGTCCAAGTTGGGTGTTAGGCTATCTGGAACTTTTTCAGCAGGGATGATCAGAAAATCACAGGACTCTTTGCAGTTTACCAGATCCCTTGAGAACCAAAACTGCATTTCAAGGTCTTCCAATACATTCTAATATACTGTAGTCACAAGAGAAGGCTGGAAACTGTCCAGTATATGACCATCCTAAAATAGTACAAGCAGTCAATAAGAAATTGATAATTTCCCAGAACTGCATCAGATATGTTTCCTTGTGGAGATCCATTTCTAGACATTTTGCTTATTAAGCTGGACAAACACAGATCAAATTTTGTCTGCTTCCTGTTCAATTGGCTGAAATGCAATCCATTGGCAGCCCTGCTGGCACCACCTTGCAAGACATAATTGTCACGTGAACGGTGACTGAAGCCAATCAGCTACAGTCACTGCTCGAGTATTCTGTCAGGATAAAATTGGGAAATCACGTGGTCCTTCTTACTCAGCCCATAGAGCTGAATGAGAAATACCTTACAGGAGTATGGCCAGCTTTACTAAGGTTTTCAAGGATTGGATAAGCAGGACTGGTAGTGGCTGAGCCTCTTCTCTCTTTAGGATATACAACATGCAAACATACACCTTTAGGGCAGCAATAGCAGCAAGACTGTGCCTGCATGGCCACCTGCAAAAACTATATTATACCAAATTCTATAAAATGGCCAGAAGAATTCACAATTGACATGAATTATTTAACACTAATTAAAGCTGAACTCCCTTACTTTGCAAAAATTTAACAGCTACATAGGATGAATATCCACTTTGTGTGTAACAAATGCCTTTGTGCACCCAGTTATCACCTTGTAAAAGTAGCAGTGACATCATTGCTGTGCTGTACATAGCCTGTGCAGAGAGCAAAGCTGTGGAAGGGACCCAGATCCTGCACTGCAAAGGTTCTTGTTGTGTAACTGCACAAATTTGAAATGAATACACAAAACACACTAAGATCCCAATAAGAATATATATGCCTCTTGTGTTTGGAAAATATTTGCTTATCCCAGAGCTCAGTATTTCCCGGTTCAGCTAGAATCATATAGGCGAACTCAGAAAATATCTGGGTTTTTTTTTGTTTAACATACTCATCCTCTATTGCAGGGGTAGACAACACCGGCCCTCCAGCTGTTGTGGAACTACAAGTCCCATGAGGCATTGCAAGACTGACAGCCACGACTCCCAGAGGCAGATGCATGATGGGATCTGTAGTTTCACCACAGCTGAAGGGCCAGCGCTGTCCACCCCTGCTCGACTGTATGGTAATTAAAGTTTTTACATTTTTTTGTGACATAGCGACAGGCAGGAGGAACCATGGCATCCAGCAGGGGATGAAATATCCAACGCACTTAGAAAATGTGGGGTAGCAGTCATGCTCAGAGCTCTTCAAGAGACTAAAAGATTTAACAAACCACTCAATCTAAAAGGGAAGTGTAAAACATGTTCTTTTATAGAGCAGCTCTGTTCTTTTAGTCATAGAAACAGGGTTTTTTTTAAATCTGCAATGTAATACATACAAGCATTACAAGCAATGATCAATAATATCATAAGCAGCACCTCATTCGCAACGCACTTCTTATATACTCTTTTAAGCTATTGTCTGCTACCATATTATGTATAAACTTTTGCTTCATGTATCTGAATAATTTATCAGTCTCACCATTGAAGCCCGCATATCGCCAAGGCACAGATTTCTCTATTACTCAGAATATCCCATAAAAAGCTTGTGACGTCTTTAGCAAAGATTATCTTCGCCATATGCTTCCTTTTTCTATTTATTCTTCTGAATTAAGCTAAAAACTTGCATAACATGCTTAACAAAATTACTCTCTCTTAAAATGGGAGGAAGGTGCAATGTTACAAAAATAAAAAAAGACAAAAAGTTTGAAACATCTCTTGGCATTTTATAAGAAATGCACTGCTTTTTATGTATCTCTAAGGGGACCTATGCTTTGCCAGCATAGGGCAAAGCAACAGGTTCACTTTAATAAATCCTATCCTGGCAGAATATACTTGCCTTTCTTTGCAAGCTACAAGTCAATGGAGTCATAGCTTACACAGGACTACAGACTTCCCATGTGACAGCACCAATTGGCCCATTTCTGCTGCATGGAGCAAGTCACACATTCTCAGGTAAATGCTTTCCCTCCCAGCAATGAACAAAGAAGCAGGGGAGATAAGGAAAGACAATTACATCCATGTAAAGGGTGAAAGATAAAAGGAAAGAACAATAAATAAATCATAAACTGACAGATTATTGGCTAGATTATATCTGACACAACACCTATTCTTATATTAGAGGGTGGCCTGAATCCATGCAGGTGTGATAAACTGATACAACAACTGGGAAGTGTTTGCTGTTGTATATATAGATTTTCTAACTAGTTCAACAATCTGTAATGGGACCAATTTATCTTTTTACTCAAACATATAGCCAAGACTACTATGAACCATTACGTAAACCCATATACACAAACACACACACTATATTGCCAAAAGTATTGGGACACCCCTCTAAATCATTGGATTCAGGTGTTCCAATCACCTCCATGGCCACTAGAGCTGCAGCTAACGATTATTTTCAAAATCGATTAGTTAGCCAATTATTGAGTTTGATTAATCGGTTAAAAAATAAAATACATTTTTAAAAATGGCTCCAGGGATGGGACTACTAGGTTGTATTGAGATTGTAGTCCATCACAGGATCAAGCTATGAAGTGGTAGTCCACGTATAATGACAGAACGGGGTCAGCGCATGCTGAAGCGCACAGTGCGCAGAAGTCGCCAACTGTCTGCAGAGTCAATAGCTACAGACCTCCAAACTTTATGTGGTATTCAGATTGGCACAACAACAGTGCGTAGAGAGCTTCATGGAATAGGTTTCCATGGCCGAGCAGCTGCATCCAAGTCTTACATCACCAAGTGCAATGCAAAGTGTCAGATGCAGTGGTGTAAAGCATGCCGCCACTGGACTATAGAGAAGTGGAGACGTGTTCTCTGGAGTGACGAATCACGCCTCTCTGTCTGGCAATCCAATGAACATGACTGGATTTGGCAGTTGCCAGGAGACCGGTACTTGACTGACTGCATTGTGCCAAGTGTAAAGTTTGGTGGAAGGGGGATTATGGTGTAGGGTTGTTTTTCAGGGGTTGGGCTTGGCCCCTTAGTTCCAGTGAAGAGAACTCTTAAGGCATCAGCATACCAAGACATTTTGGACAATTTCATGCTCCCAACTTTGTGGGAACAGTTTGGGGATAGCCCCTCCCTACTCCAACATGACTGCGCACCAGTGCACAAAGCAAGCTCCATAAAGACATGCATGAGCGAGTTTGGGGTGGAGGAACTTGACTGGGCTGCACAGAGTCCTGATCTCAACCCGATAGAACACCTTTGGGATGAATTAGAGTGGAGACTGCGAGCCCGGCCTTCTCGTCCAACATCAGTACCTGACCTCACAAATGCGCTTCTGGAAGAATGGTCAAACATTCCCATAGACACACTCCTAAACCTTGTGGACAGCCTTCCCAGTAGAGTTGATTATATATATCTGTGTAGATCTCTACACAAAGAGAACCCTCATAACAATCCAGCAATAGCATACACCACCTGCCTGAACTTGAATGCTTGCCATGATATACATACAGTATACTTCTAACCCAGAGAGATCATGAGCTTTATGCTTACAGTTATGTGAACAAGTAAATCAGAATAAAATGTAGTACAGTACCGAGATGAGTGTCAGGGTAACATTAATTTTTGGGATGCAGCAATAACGTTTTTTCCAGATCGAGTATGAGTACCGATATTTATATTTCGGTACTCGCCAATATCAATACTTCAGGTAGCATTAAGCAGGCATCCCGGCCAATCAGCAAAGAGCCGGCTTCCTGGCAAATTGGGAAGCCAGGCTGCAAGTCATGATTGGCAACAGCCCAGCTTCCTGATTGGCGGGAAAGCTGGCTTCATGTTCCCACGCGGCACTGCCAGTCAGAGGAACTCTCCCTCTGATTGGAAATTCCATATCAGGATAAGTATCGAAGCATTTGGGCGAGTATACAAGTACATCCCCCAAATACTGGGTAACGGCACAGATACCGATACTAGTATCGGTATATCACTAATTGATTTGAAATTATACATCTGAATTAAACATATCAGCACATGTAATGCAAAACTGTAAATTTTCTCAACTGCAAAGGTGCACTTGCACTTAAAGCCATATGTCCTGATAGCTGCCTACTGCCTTACACCCATCATATGGTGCCCAGTCTGGCCTGCATATCACGTTATACAATCATGAAAGATCATATCAGGTGAACTTCAGTGTTTGTGTCTGTAAAAATTAGAGTGCTAAAGGTGCTGGCTTTTCTCAGAAGTAGAGCGCACAGTTCAGGGAAGAAAATCTATGCTAGCCAACTGATTTATCTCCTGGGCAGGCATGGCCAGAGGGCACAAGGCATGGCAATTAAACATGGTAACGTTTCCCCATTTCATCACAGGGAACTTAATTGGACAAATACCTTTAGACCTATACCTTTAGGCTGGGCTCACAACTGAGCGTTTTTTTTATGCTCGTTTTTTTCACGTTTTTTCGTTCAGTGAAACGCGTGTCACTGGCGGTATGATTTTATTTTTGGTTTTTTTCCCCCTTTATTTTCTCTATTTAAAAACAAACAAACATTTTTTAGTTTCACCTTTAAACTTCCCGCTGGCTCTGCCCCCCTGCAACGCGGCCGCTGGCAAGGGACGGAACCCGAAATTCGGCAGTCGGCGAAGACACAGCGGGGATCGCGGACAAGGTAAGACCTGTACGCTGTATTCCCGAGTGTGGATCGGGGTTACCGCTTTGTTAACTCCGATCCACACTCGGGAATACCAATGGCAACGCGCGGCAAAACGCCCCAAAGAAGCTCCTGTACTTCTTTGGGGCGTAGGGCGTTTTGCAGCGCGTTCCTACGAGCTGTAAAACGCCCAGGTGGGAACCATGCCCATAGGCAATCATTGGTTCTCACATTTTGAGCGTTTTACAGTGTGTAGGAACGCGCTGTAAAACGCCCAGGTGTGAACCAGGCCTTAGAGACCCCACTGCAATCTCAAATCAACTTCAATATGTTAATGTAATTTCAAAAGTAATTTTCAAAATTTTTAATCTGCAGCTCCCATTAAAATAATACCTGGTGATCTTGCCACATGGGAACTTATTCAGGCACACCCTGTCTAAAGGGAGATAACTTTTCGTCCCTGTCTCCTGGTTATGCTCATGTGTTGTCACCCTGTCATACGGGCTTCTGATGAAAACTACATATGGCGGTTTCATCAAACATTATGCAGGCAAGGCACACTGTTGTGAAAAGATGTCCAATCTTTTAAGCGCTCTTCAGGTGGGGAAATCCTGTGTGGTGTGCTGGTGTATGGCTCCTGGTAAATATGGACCAAAAAAAAAAAAACTTAAGGCCCACTGTTGTCACTATCAGGAAGCCCACCCAGAGAAATGTTATGCAGTCATTGATGGATTGCATGAAACCAAGACAGGAAGTGGCTGCAGGAGATAAGACTGAGGAGATAAAACTGAGCCAAGGTGAAAAAAGGTAAAGACCTACTAAAAAAGGTAATTGTTTATGACAGAGTGCTTCAGTAAACTAAATATCACTGAGTTATGGTTTTCATCTACTTTAATAGCTCTGTACATTGCCCAATACTGGCAAATTATTTTAGAGCTATGCTTGTAATAACTAAATGTAGGGTATCATTTTTCTTAATCCTTGCAGTGGGGTTACTCCTGCACAGCAAGCGTAATCTGTAGTGCCGAGACCAAAACTCCTGTGCACACATCAAACTGCAAAAAATAATAATGAGAAATAGAGCTGTGTCCCCCAGAGAGCCTTTTTTTGTTTTGTTTGTTTTGCACACAACTGTTTAAAATGGCATGGTATTGCAAGTTACAACCTCAAGACCTTTCTCTTATAGCAGCAAGAGAAATAATCCCGAGATACTGCAAATCGGCTGCTGTACCTTCCGGAAAGCTTAACTCATTATCAGTTAATGCATATGAAAGAATTAACAGCCCAGTTACATGATCGATGCGCACAAATCTTCCACAATTTGGTGTACCTGGATCCTCTTTTGGTATAGTCCCTACATTTGTGATTCGGCCATATAACTGAGACTGATGTCTTTTCAGGTGTCCAATGACCAGAAGAGTGGTTGCCCTGTTGGTCCACCAGGTATCACCTACACTATTCTTCCAACTTTATCTTGTCCTTTTTTTTCTAGCCACCATCAAGTACCCTCATGTAGACACACTACTGACCACGCTTCCCTTAGTTTCCTTGGGGGCAGCGGACATATGCCTGTGGATCAGTCTATGGTATGGGTTCTGTGGCTGTTGAGGTTTATATTCTGGAATGTCGCGGCTATGAGTTTGCATATGTAAATAGCAGTTTCTGATTTTATCCGTTTCGTGATACGTCAAGGTTCACGGAGTTACATGTCCTGCAAATAAATTTATACTGAGAATATGGACCAGCACCGTGTGACTATAAAAAAACAAAAAAGGGCAATGGCATATATTAACACACACACACACCCCTTTCTTTGTGTTTGCGAGTATGTGTAAATATGACTATTTAATTAGATTGGGAAATAATTGCCATAGCGACCTGCCGTAATTTGCTGGCTCCTAGATCTCTGTGAGATTTGTCCAGGTCTGTATTAAGTATAGTTTAAGATCTACATTACAGATAAGTTGTTTTCATATAAAACAGTGTTATGGTTACTACCAGAAAAATAAAAATACCAGAGAACAAAAGAATATGGCAGCATTTGAAGGCCAACAGGCTTACAAATTAATGGACTAGTAGAACAGATCCTTGTTCCATGATATGCCAGCGTAATATAATTGTTCCTGTATAGCTTTCATCATTTGCTCCATATGTTTCTGAACAAGTGCCATTTGATCTTTTCAATACAACACAAAGAGATTTCAGCCCTTGCACTTGCGATTATAGCAGAATAATCAGTTTCCAGTAAGGCTGAGCTGGGAAATGAAATCTCACGGAGTAAATTATAATGTAAGCTGGACACTTTGTCTTTTATCCAACACACAGGGTTCATGCAGTAATGGGCAATTCATCTCTAGTATGAGAGCTGCTGACATGTGCTAACCTTCCACTGATCTGTCAAGGATCACTTTTCCTTAAAATATGCAAAAATGCAAACTGGACTAATAATATGTCACAAGCTAGTCAAATGATAAATGTTTCCAACCAGTGCAACTTTTAATCCAAACAAATACAAAACTTTATCTTGCTATTTAAAGGAGAACTATGGGGTTAGGGCTTTTCCCCATAGTTCTCCTGAGGGTAACGGGAGGACACAAACTAGCGTCCTCCCGTCTCCCTAAGCTACAGCAAGCTGTATACTGAGATGCTGCAGCTGAAACGGATCCCAAAAATTATGTCTGGATCCGCCCAGCTGCGCGAGTGACAGCTGGCTCTGCCTATCTAGAGGCAGAGGCAGCTGTACCAGCCCCCTCCCCAGTCCGTTCCGCCAGTCAGCGCTGGAGGATCGGAGCGGGGAGGGGGGAATTTAGCCCCTCCCCTGTCACGGCTCTCTGCCGTGACAGGATCGAGAACTGAGCAAACGTCAGTATGTGTTCGCTCACTTCCCGATCTACTGAGCCGACCTGTGACAGTCTCATTGTCACAGGTCGGCTAGAACTTTGAGGTGAGTGAAAATCACTCACCTCATAGTTCTCCTTTAAGCACATTTATCTTAAGCAACAATTCCAAGTCAGAGGAAGGTTAGTTGTGAAAAGAGTCGATGTGGAGCATTTAAAGTGACTGTATTACCATAAAAAGTCCTAATAAAAGAAGTAAATACCTCTCTACTGCCTACCCACAATGCTGAATGCCGCCACTCTATTGATGGATTATTGCCAGCTGAAGTTTCTAGAGAGACCTACACCTTCGGGCATGTCAATTCTCTCATTCCAGTAGGGATGCAGGAGTCCGTGGGAGGAACCCCCGATGCAGTGGGGACCAGAAGATTGACATTCCTATGTCAGTTTGTGAAGAAACATCTATCAATTTCTCAACAATGAAACAGCATTTGGAAGAGAGGATGACAGGCAAAGTACTTGGGGGAGGGGCAAGGTACAAGAGCAGGAGATGTCACAGTCACACCCCATTTTCTGCTCCAGTCACAGAATGCCTTCTATTCTTTGAAAAAATACAAGACATTTTGTGATTGGATAACAGTGAGGAGGGGCGGACAATGCCCCTGGAAAGCTGTACTACTCGAGTCGAAACTCTCCTTCTATCCTCAGTGCCAGGAAGTTCATTGCTCCAAGGTAAGATTTATATACTTTGCAGCAGTCCTCTGCACATAACACACAGGTTTTAATTAGGTTTATTCTGCTTTTTCGGTATCTAGTACCAGTACCGATATTTTTTTTGGTACTTGCAGATACCGGAAGTCCCTTTCAGGAAGCCAGGCAGTGTGTAATGACTCGCCACCTGGCTTCCTGATAAGCTGAGCAGCATGTACAGACTTGGCACCCAGGTTGCCGATTAGCACGGAAGCCGTCTCCCTGCTCCCTCGCCACCAGGTGACGAGAAAGCATGGAGCTGGTTTTCTGGCTAATCAGGAAGCTGGGCGCCATGTAATGACACATTGCCCAGTTTCCTGATTGGTCAAGAAGCCGGCCAAACAGGAAGCCGGGCAACGCGTTATTACACGGCACCCGGGCTTCCTGGTTGGCTGGGAAGCCAGCTCTATGCTCTCTTGTCACCAGGTGATGAGGGAGCATGAAACCGGCTTTTTGGCCAATCAGAAAGCCGGGGGGCATGTAATGACACGTTGCCCAGCTTACTGATTGGCCAGGAAGCCAGGCAGCGTATAATGACTCACTGTCCAGCTTCGCGATACCGGAAGCTCAAGCATCGGGCTAGGCATCGGAGCATTTGAGCGAGTACGAGTACTTGCCCAAATACTCACCATCTGCGCATCCCTAGTTTTAATGATAATTTACACTCCCGATGCGGTGTGCAAATTATCATTTTTCCTGGAATGCGGCTTTAAGATCTTTTGTGAACATGGCATATAGCTAGTGCAAACAGCTCCACACAGACATACCTGCCATTTTATTTAGTAATAAATAGATCAAGAAACATGGACACACTGAGCTCTCAACAGACATCCCCAGTTGACCAACATTAGGGAGGAAAAAAAGGGGAAAATCTGGTATTGTTATGTTCCAGAACAGTTATTGCTTCCCATCAGCCAGCACTTAGGGTGTCTACTAAATAACATAATTATTTAGTTATTTACATGTTTGGACAACATAATTAGACATGCTTATGGAAAGATCTAATTCATATAGCTAGCTTGACAGTATCTATTTGTTCTGAGGGTTAAGGTAGATCACTTATGAGTATTAGAAAAGTTGCAGCTCTAGTCCTCAAGTTAATTCATGCTACTCACCAGTGGCCAATTTTCAATGACAAAGAGAAATGGAGAAAAACAATGCCTGATCTCCTTGCTGAGCACACAAACATCACCACTAATAAAGCAGTTGTCCTTTGGGGGATATCACAATCCTGCTGGCTAAGCAGATAAAGGCATTGCAAAGCTATTAGCTCACAGGGCTACTGTATAGCATGCCACATCTTTTGCAGAGGACACAAATAACAAAGAAAAGGACACTGCCAAAAACAAAAGCAGCCATCATTATTTCACACTGTAGCTGGATATGTATCTAAAAACATGTTAACGCTAAATACACCAACTAGCTGAACAAATGCAGATTTTCCATTAAAGAAGAACCTTTCTTAACCCATGTAGTGGGTCTACCACTGCACTACAAGTATTAAGTGCTCATCTTCGACTAGGTGCTAAAATAAAAAAAGAATGTGTCACTCGATCCTCGGAGCTCAGTAGTTTGGTCCTTCCAGCCTCTCTCTCCCTCCGCTGCAGAGGTCTAAGGTCCCGAGCGTCATCACGTCCAATACACTGTGTACAGGACGTGAGGACGCAGACAGGCATACTAGCAAGATACTGAAGCTTGGCCCAGTGTGGATGGAGGAATCTGTTGCACTTTTTCCATCTGACCAGAGAAAATCTGCAGATAATGGAAAAGTGTATGGCCAGCTTTAGAGTATGTCTGTTGTGAGCAGGCTACCCTGCGGGAAATGCTAGTTACCTGGCTGTTGTGCTGATCCAATAACTTTAATAGTTTTAGATTCAGTGACCTAGAGCAACTGTACAGATTACAATGTCAGAAATCATTATCTGTAATGATAAACAAATTGGTGTGGAAGCCAGGCAAATCAAGCCATTTTCTTGCTTATAAATCATCCATATGAAATACATTTTAGGAAGCAGGCATCAAACTAATTTACACTGGTACAGAGCTCCTACAGTATGACAAATCATATCCTGAAGCCTCTCTGATGTACCAGCGATGGGATCCCTCAGATAAATTCTAAGAATATGACGAGCTATGAGAGCTCTGGAAAAAGATAATTGCCCTAAAGTTTTATGGTTTGTACTGATCAAATTTCTTGCACATACATGGTGTATAGTTACAGCTTTATATGAATGAATAAAGCAGGTTCTTAAAGTGACACTAAACTCAGGAGTTAATTCTGACAAATGCATTCAAATGCCCTATTACCAACAATGTACCTTATATCTGTATTACTCAGCTGTAAATCCTCAAATCATCTCTGAATTGGTGCGGACACTGTCCTTCCTTCTGGAGGGGGGCTACTTTTGTTCCACCAGGTTCCCTGTGTGTGTTGTAAAGTAGCCATCGCTCCAAGCTCACTCCCATGATGGACTACAATCTCAATACAAATTAGTAAATGAAATGTGAGATTGTAGTCCATCACGGGAGCGAGCTTGGATCAGTGACCACTTAACAACACACACAGGAACCATGGGGAACAAAAGTAGCCGCCCTCCAGAAGGCAGGAGAGCACCAATTCAGAGATCATTTGAGATCTACAGCCGAGTGATATACATATAAGATACATTTTTGTTACTAGTTAAGCTACTTTAATTATTTTTAAGATTTAGCTCCTGAGTTTAGTGTTTCTTTAACAATGGTGGTATTAATCCCTGCAGTGGAAATGTACTATCTCCATAATGCAGCATAAGCGTACCTTGGTTTTAATCCCATCAGTGACTAATAAAGCAATAGGATTCAGCATAACAACCAAACAGCTGGCATTCTCAGGAGAGGTAAGCAATGGTATCTTCTAGGTCTCTATTATGACAGGTGTTTTTTTAAAAGAATAGAGCAATAATCTCAAAAATCGGAAAATAATCTGAACTCATAGAATTTTGTACATTCCAATGCATTTATATAAAGATATGTATATATTATTATTAATATACTGATTATATAAAATCCTAAGACAAATACAATGTTGAAATTACTGATGCAAAAAAAAAAAAACACTTGGTAAAAATGATTAAATCTTCATATGAAAATTACTTTTTGATGACCACTTTGAATATAAAACTACAAGCCATTAAATGGAATGGCAGAGACCAACCTACCCTGCACCTGCTTCAGTAGCTTTGGTTTAATGGCAGGACTGACAATTACTCCCACATGCCCAGCAAGAGACTAATGGCTTTCTAAAAATAAAAATCTAAGAAAAATAAAACAGTTTTTGTACGTACACTGTGCTGCCAGGCTGCTGTGTCACAAGGTTCAGGTACTGGTATATAAGCTGCATCAAAGATGGATGTGCAGTACTTGAGATAAATAAGATACAAAATGTTCAGCAGAGCTATTAAACCTGCATGTCTGGGAGGATGCTGGCTCTGTACTGGCATTTACTGAGCATATAGTAGTACGACGTATAGGTTGGAGCTTGTTAGGATTGGTTTTTTTTTATCATGAATCTATAGTTGAACCACTTTTTTTTATTCATCATTCAACAATTTAAAAAATACCATTAACACTTATTCAGTCAATAGAGAGTGTGGTACCATGTGGTGCTCTAACTGCATTTATTGTAATGATTTTAAGCAATGTGAGTGCAGATCTGTCAGGCTCGAAATAAGGGCCTCACCAAAATCCACAGGGAACACAATGGAGCATGATGGAGAAGGCAACAGACTGCAGTCCATGTTGGATATAGTATGAGACGCTTGAGGACTATGGCTGCTGGGAATTATATAATCCTTATAACCTTATATACAGGGTAACAGGGAGGCCTTTCTGAATTCAGCACAGCTGCAATGTTGGCTATGAAGAATGAATCATTCACTGAGCTATGTTTCTGGTTGCCTGAGTTGCTCTTAAAGCAGAGCTTTACACTCAAAAATACCAATGCATCCCTCTATGTATGATGATTAAGAATAACAGACATGTCAGGTGTAAAATGCTGTGATTCTGAAATCCTTACACTTGCAGAGCATTCACATCCTGCTTTTAAAGGGCAAAATGACTTGTTTGCCAAAACAATGCACACTGGGATTGCCTTGTCATCAACAGAGCATTGCTGGGAAATCTCATCTGTAATCTCATGAGATCTCTGGGAAAGGCATTTTCCTCCCTTGAGGTGATGTGCATGGTCACATGTCCTAGTCACATGTGCCAGAAATCCAGGAAGTAATAGGAGAGCTAGTAATCTGCCCTTAGTAAACATGGCCACCGTCAGAAGACTGGGGAAGAAAAGAGAAATAAGGTATGCAAAGGATACAAAGTCTGCAATTATCTAGAAGTATCTGTTTGTAGATTGTCATTAGTAAACATTTCTAAAGGTGTGTTTGTTGTTATTTTAAAGATACGGGTAAAGCTTCGATTTAAGGGCCAGTTCACATCAAAATTGGAAGGAAATCTCAAGTCAATGTAGTGTCCATTAACTTGCAGTTGCAACTTCCGTTGACTTCTGTTCTATTGCGGGTTTTGTTTTCTCTTTTTTTTTGCCAATCTTTACTTTAATTAACATGTCCTGAGTAGACAAACATGCATTTTTATTTTTTACTTCCATTATGTTGCAATTACATTCCTTTTTGTTGCGTTGTATCGGAAAAAAAAGCAGAGCATGCAGTACTTTTTTTCCCATCGCACTGCAACAGAACGGACGGCAGCGGTGTGCACTGGTCCCATTCACACCCATTCATTTTTCAGTGCCCTTGAGTTAGAATCCATTGAAAGAAGTAAAGCACTTTTTATTCAATCGGCACATGTGTCAAACAGCCAACGTTTCGTTATTTGACGCATGTGACGATTGAATAAAAAGTGCTTTACTTCTTGCACATATCATCGAGTGCTGGTGACTTCTATTATGGACAGTATCTGAACCGTGTTGTCACTTCAAGCACCAACTTCTTACTCAAGGTCTGTATGCTGTATGGAGTGCAGGTGATTTCGTATTATCAATAGCATCCATTAAAAAGCGGGTCACAACTCCATGGATCTGGTTCGAAATCGGTATTTCATTGTCATAAAATGAAAATGTAAAAATTGCTGCTAATAAAAATAATGTTACTCTTTCTATGAAAGATTATTAGAAAAGTAATAACCATGATAATAAAACAAACATACTTTTTAGGTGGTGCATAGCATACATTACAAACATACAAAATCTATAAAGAAAAAAATGGTAATTCCTTTTCTTTTTGCAGAGGTCACCATATGTACAAGTCCCCTTGTGTCACAGAAGACAGATGAGAACCTCTGAACAGAGGGATCAGCATTTCAGTTGCATACACTAATTAGAACAGTGGGGTTCCTCAGCATTCCCTATCTCATCATCATTGCCTTTCAAGTAAGCAAAGTAAAAAAAAAGCAAAGTCCGAGGCAAAGCTAAAAGGAGCTTTAGAAGAGATTACATACTTTTATCATTGCTACACCAATCATGTGTAACGTAATGTTATTAATAACTGCTTTCCCTTTCAACATGCAGCAAGCTAGGATTCTACAAAACAGCCAAGAAATAAACACATTTTGAACTCCTATAACTACTGCATCTGGGGGTGTTCAGTATACTAGATCTGTATGGAAAGCATGATGAAATCTATTTCACACTTGTGATTGTCTCACTTCTTTTTATCTCATTACAAAAATTGTTCTGGTGATAAGAGCAGAATACCACTATTTTCAGCTATCAGGAGGAAGTGACTGGAAGGTATGCATCAGTATCTACAGAACAAAAACTGGCAAGAACTTGCAATTCAGATTGCTATAAACTTTGTATTGTACATTAGGTAGAGGTTTGTTTTTTTCCCCCCAACAAAAGTAAGGTTTTAACCGAATTGTTTAATGACCAAGCACAGGCTGGACTTCTTTCTCGGTTACTATGAAGAGTAAAACAAAAGTCCCTTCCATATTTCAGCACCATAACTGAACTCTTGTCTGACCCTGGTTTTCTCAGATTACCTTTCGTCACTATTTGGGCTCATTCACACCAGCTTGCATATCTGTATGGTGTGCACACCTGTGCAGAGCCCTGCTCCCGGGAGGGACAGGTGTGGCATGTCATTGTAGCCACCTGTACAACCCTATGGGAGAACGCAGTAGCTGCATGTGGCTACACGCTGACCTGCACAAAGTACGGATGTGCACGCACATGTGAATGACCCATCAAAGTCGCACACATGTCTAATTACACTGGCCTACAAATTTTGGAAAATGATCGACCTCCGAGATAAAATGTGTTAATTCTTACATATTTTGATTAGATGAATTAGAAAACAGGTGATACAAAAAGGTGCTGGTTGGTTGGCTAAGGTTTTCAAGATATTTTACAATATCACCTATCGGCACTCACTCAAGCCATCAAGTCAACAGAGAGAGGTAGTATAGGCCGACACTGCCAGAACTACTCAACTTGGACGGGGCCTAACCTGTCCAGTCCATTGATATTGAAAGAGTCCAGGTCGGAGAACTGTGATCACATGTCTAGGGGATAATTTACAATTTGTTCACTCTGGCTTTTTAATTGTTCCTGGTTGTAGAGGACTTAAAACTAATTTCTCACTCTACAGCAGGGGTAGCTAAACTCTGGCCCTCCAGTTGTGGTGGAACTACAAATCCCATGAGGCAATGCAAGATTCTCACAGCCACAGACATGACTGATGGAGAGAGATGCATCATGGGATTTGAAGTTTCACCACAGCTGGAGGGCCGGAGTTTGGCTACCCCTGCTCTACAGTTATTGGTAAATTTTGTTGATCTTATCGATCAGATTTCTGACTGTGGTTAGTTTTATTGGGGGTTCCTTTACAAGTCCTAAACAATGCTTTGCACCAGTCTAGGTGAGCACTGAGGCTCCATTCACACGTGCACGTTTTTCCTGCACAAACCGCAAAACACATTCTAATGGGGCTCGTTCACACCTGCATGTTCATATGCGCGTACAAAAGTGCGGAACGCGCCAAAGAGTCACAAGAGACAATCATTCTATTTCATCTAAAGAGTACAGCCATTAAGTTTCCATTGGATGCAGATTAACAAGGAACACTAGGGTATATGAAATTATGTATATTTACTGACGTCTGATTGGGAAAGTTTACTCTGAATAGGAGTACTGTCAGAAATATAAATAATACATCTTTGGTTTAAAAGTCATCTTCTAGAGAGCTACGAGCAACAGTAAAATCCCTTGGGTCAAGGTTTCTGTTTAAAGAACAGAAGTGTACATCAATGATTTTCCATTCCTGAGAATTTTATGCTACATCGCTGTCTTGAAAGCACATACATCCTGTATCGTTAGTTCTAGTATCTCATAAAAGTACACTTGGTAAAGTGTTGAAATTAAATCAATCTATAAGCGTAGGGACACAAAATCCTTCACATTGTATGGATTCCTCTGGCCATTTTAAATGAAACATTACTAAATGGATGTGAAGGAAAACAGAACAAATAGAAAGCTAATGGTTAGTTCTCTATGTATAGATATCACAATAACCATACATTTTTTTGTGCTGTGATGGCCAGCCAAGGCTCAGCTAATACAAACACATGCACATTCAGTGTAAAATTATTATCCTGTGCCCACATTCATGAAATTATATTTGTCCCTCTTTAGCTACAACTACCTTATCGGTCTTACAATTGATTGGAGGGTCAGAGGTGACCTAAAGCCTGACACGTTGCCCTGTCAATGCACAGTCTCATATTGCCTCCAGCCATGTCTACATTTTTCTCTTAAACATGGCACATAGACCCAGGTATGCACTGCAAAGTTTCCTACTATCATTTTTCATGTTCTTTGCAATGCAATTAATATAACCCCCGGAAACATACTGTCTACAGGCGGGGGAGGTGAGGGTGCTATAATCCATAATAACTAAATCATCATGTGACAGTTTAGTGTGGTTAGTTGATGACTGTAGCCATTTCAAAAGGGTTTATCAAAGATAGGTACACCCCACTACATCCTTCTCAAGTCATCAGCAAACAATGCCCCAAAGCCAAAATGTCCAGCTGCCCAGGTGCCAACAGCCTTGGCTCCACTCTACTCAAAACCCAGAGTGTCTAGCACCTGCACAAAGGTTAACACCGACTCTACCACAGGAGATTATCTCCCCATCTGCACCTCACTACATTTGTGTCCCAAAATCAACTATACTTCATGTACTTAAGCTAAGACAGAAGCCTCTATTTAACACATCCAAAATCGGCCAATCCACAATTCCACGTCCCATCAGGGCCTGCACTAATGAATTGTACATATGAAAACAAATAAAACACGTACATATACAAGCCTCTTTAGTCCGGTTGTCCCCAATCCCCCTGGTCCATCCTGCTCTTGCTCCAAAACCCACGTCGCCATTTAAA
Organism: Nanorana parkeri; assembly: GCF_000935625.1. NCBI lineage: Eukaryota > Metazoa > Chordata > Amphibia > Anura > Dicroglossidae > Nanorana > Nanorana parkeri. The sequence goes on from NW_017306803.1 coordinate 811,840, forward strand.
ATAATTTGTCATCAGTGGCCTGCTTCTTCATTCTTGTTCTCTGTGCCTACCCACCAGAAGCAATGTACGAGATCTGGCACAGTTTTCAGATTATTGTTTATACTCTGCGGTGGTGTTAGCAATGTGAGCATCATTTTACCAGCCAACACTCGCAATGCTGAAGCAATGTATACATTTTTTTTCTTTAAATCCGCTTTCACAAAACCTTCGAAAAAGGGCCTTTTTTTCCTCACAGTCTAACAATGAGAACTCCCTGGTAGGCACTGGCGACAGAGCCTTCCCAGGGGGCAGCTGGAAGGCAGTGGCTATGTCACCAGTGCCTCAAAAACCTCAGAAGTTGAAGAAAGGTAAGGGAAGGTTAAGGTTTTTCTTAGCAAAAGAACCTTTTTAAACAGATGACTGCAATGGGCTTCACGTTCAGCTTGCAGAGCAGCACCTACAGGTTTTCTTGTGTTTCGTACAGGTTTTCTTGTGTTTCGGAGGGAAAGGTCCCTTTAAGCATAGAGGAAAGAATTAGGGGAAAAAAAGCATATTAAAAGGTCTCCTGGATGGAATAAAAATCTCTATATCCTTGTGTAGCAGCTTATCCAGGAGTAATTAGACAAAAGAAAGTTTTGTATTCCTTGCTTACAAGAAAACAAAAGGCATACTGACACTAAATCTCTTGGTTCTTTTTGGCTGGCCTGTAAAGCTCAGGAATTAACTCTTGTACAACACATTCCATTAAGTCTGTAACTTTAAATCTCCTGAGAGCCGACATATTTTTCAAATACATACATCAACAAGCCTGGCAAAAAACTGAGAGGTCATTGCAATCTCAGAATCCAAGAAAATCCTGAGTTCGGTAACGCATTAAGCGTAAATGATACGACTAAACCATCATTTTGGCGACTGTAATAAATCTATCTTTAGTACTATGGATCTTAAATCTGAGGCTGCTCAAAGATGCCTGCCTTTACTCATGCATCGCAAGTGGCCAAGTATTTTGCCTGAAGACCTACAAAAAAGCAATATGGAGGACATGGAACATATTTGTCTACCATAACTTGTACAAAGTAGTCTGCCCTTAAAGAAGAACTATGAGGTGAGTGATTTCCACTCATCCTCATAGTTAGAGCCAATGTGTACCAATGAAACTGTCACACGTCAGCTCTAAGTTGAGCGAACACATACCGCTGCTCACTCACTTCCCGATCATCTCCCTGCAAACAGCAGTGACCGTCAGTCACAGCTCCCCACAGGGATTCCCGCCCTCCCCTCTCTGATCCTCCAGAGCTGACAGGTGGAACGGACGGGGAGGGCACAGCTGGCTCTGCCTCCAGATAGGTAGAGCCCACTAGATAGGTAGAGCCCACTGTCAATCAGCCAGCTGGGCGGATCTCAACAGTATTGTTGGGATCTGTCCCGGCTGCAGCGTTCTCAGCATATAGAGAGCAATAATCCGCCATATACTGAGCTTTGGGTCACGGGAGGACATTAGTACATGTCCTCCCGTGACCCTTAAGAGAACTATGGGATAAAAAGGTAACCCCATAGCTCTCTCAACTATTGACACAATGACAATGTAATTTCGGTTGTCATTAGAGTCCCTCATTCTTAAAGAACCAATCCAATTAAATGGAGTGGAACAGTCTGAATGGGCTCTGAGAGTTAGAGTAGGTAATACTTGAGGAGCATGAGTGTTTCACCTTTGACTCACCAATGCCCCGAATTAAACTGCCAGTGTCAAAAAGTCCATTCATAATCACAACGAGAAGGTGGTGAAAAGTGTCGAGAGGTAAACAAAACCTATAGTGTGGCAATACAGATGACTCTTCTCCTAAGCTTATACCAACTCACTTATTCACACTGTCTGAGTTCCCCAAATGGAACAGCAGTTGCCGAAGAAAAATGTTATTTACTACAACAGAGGGGAAATTATATACAGCTTATTAGGCAGGTTTACATGAAGGATCTTTAATGCAAAAACAAATTATTTGTTATGGGTTAGGTTTGTGTTCTCTATGAGATCCATAAAGTGAATTATTTTAAAATATATATCTATAACCTATTTAGCATTGCCAGATGAGGTCAAGTAATGTTAGAAAGGCAATCCCATAGGGCTGCAACCTGCCAATCATTTGCACCTCAATGTGTAGTATGGTATAGGGGCGCTAAACCTATAGGATGCTGCTGTCCAGTAAACAGGAAAAACCTCATCTCATTGAGTTTTTTGCAGAGATGCCTTAAGTCCATCCAACCGGGAATAATGGGGCCAACAATAAAATGTGGTCCAGTAAGAAATATGCCCTCCATACTGAGCAGGTAACAGGTCTGGCATTTTGTTTTTTTGGAAAATACAAAAAAAAAGGAGTAAAACACACGGAAAGTTTTTGATCACACAGACCGTAAGCTTGGGAAACCGGTTTCAAAGGGGCATGTAAAACTGGGGAACAAATTGCAGGCTGGGAATAAACTTTCTCCAGATGTAAATCACAGACAACAGACATTCTGTCACAGCATTAGCTGCGTCTGCCCAGAAGGTAAAGGAAGCACAATAGGCTAATAATGTAAGTGTATGCATTATACATCAGCTAAATGTGTTGTAACATGATATGCTTTCTGTACAAAGCCTGAGCATATTCTAGTAACTTTAACAAATTACACTAATAACTAGCCACACCACATTAAAAGAATATGTCATTTCATTGCCCCTTTTGATAAATTACAATGACTCCGCCAACCTACGTAGACATTTTTTCATTTTTTTTTTTATTAGGTCAAAGTTCAGATGCTGTATACAGCAATAAAAATTAAAAAAATGTATAGCATTTTACCTTTTAAAGTAGATGTAACCTCTTAATTGGATGGCATTGAGTTTGCTAAAGCACCATGCATTTTAAACAAGTGCCATTATTTTCCTTTTAGAATATACGCTGTTCACTATTTTTTTCCATTTACTCTTCCATTGTAGTGCTGCTGATCTTCGCAGCCATCTTCTGTCTATATGTACTTGCTCCAGTGTGGGCTGTACATTAATATTCTGTACTGGTTTCCTAAAAATGACAATGGTGGACAATGGATGTGCAATAGGTGTTGGCACAATCAATTTGTGTCTCCATCGGAAGCCAGGGTGACAACTATTTAGCAGGATAATACATTGTCACCCTAAAACAGGAAGTGTTTAAAGAAGAACTTAAAAAAAGTATGACCGCCCAAAATTTGGTGCATCCCTAGCTTCTCTCCTCTCCACTAGGCGTCGGTCTGTGTCCTCTCCAATCCCCACTGCTCTCCCCCACATGTCAGCAGAGGCAGTGGGAATCAAACGGGACACAGAGGATGCAGCTGCCGGCGCCCAACGGGGAGGAGAGAAGCTCTCAGTAAGCCGAGCAGGGCGGTGCACCGCCCCACTCAGCCCCCTGTGACAGGCAGAGGAGTCAGGCGGAGAGCAGATTACAAGCACTCAGCAATCAAAATGGAACTGAAAACCCAGTATGCTTACGGTGTACCCAGTTATGAATGAACAGGAAGTGCTCTACATCACTTGCTGTTCATTCATGATTGTGGACATAGTGACTAATACTATCTCCTCAGTTTATGAATGGTCAGGAGCACTCAGTCTAGAGGCTTCCTGTTCACTCATAACAGGGGCTGCAGAGAAAGAGATTTGGGACTATGTGGACTATGTGTCCTCAATCTCTTTCTATTTTATAATGGAAATATCAGGGGTCTGTTTAGACCCCTGATACTTCCCCAAAGCCCCCGACAGTAAAGTAAAAAATAAATAAAAATAAAATATTTTAAAAAGGTTGAAATAAGTCATTTTCAGTTTCAACCCGAAAATTTTATTTTCGGTTTAAAAATTTAATACACATACATTTGTGTGGAATTTTAAATCAGTTGAGAATCCTTGATCTGTGTGCATTTTCATTGTTTCTCTCAATTCACATGTTTTTGCATATTAGATTTCCTGTGTAAAGACTAACGGCATGTTCTGAACATGTGTGCGGTTTTATTTTAAACTGAAGAGCACTTATCACTCTTTCCATCTAACGTTATTTAATAAATCTGTGAATTAACTGCGTTTTATCTTTGTTCGATCTCTAAAATCAACAGTTTGCCATGTCCTTTCAGTTAGGAATTTAAACCTTAATGAACACAGCAGTGACATCTCCACAGCTGTGGTAAATTTGCTTTGACCATTAAAGTCTTCAATAAATATTTAATGGGCACGACTCCAGAACAGACTGCAAACAAATTCACAACACCCGCAAGCAGAAAGGGTGCTTAAATGGCAGATTCTATTCACATTCTAGTGCTGCAGTCAGTGCAGCCAGGACACAAAGGCTTGAGATGCTTGTGAAAAGAATGACGAATCAAAGTATTTCAAATGGGTTGAGGCATGACTAACCAGAATTATTGTATTTAGATTTAGGTATAAAACCATTAACGACAGCTAAACTCACACAAGCCTTAGACACTAGATCCCACAAAAAAACAAAATGTCAAATGCATTTCCATAATTGTCCTTTTTAAATGCCTCCCTATGCAAGGACATACAGTGGTACCTCGGTTCAAGAACTTAATTCGTTTCACGATTCTGGTCACGAATCGAATTGGTCGCGAACCGAATCAAATACTCTATGTGCTAAGAAGCACACAATGAAAAGCTTCACAGCAAGTGTGCACAGGTCTGTCTGCGGGGAAGATGGCCGCAGTCGTGTTCAATCACCCAATATGGAGTTCGCGAACTGAAGCAAAATTTTGCCGGACCTTCTGTACGTGAACCGAGGTATTAGTGTACTTGCTTACATGATACCATGGATGGTAAGGGCACTTGCTGACTCCATAATAAGGCACAGAAGTTGAATCCAAATTATTTTACTTCAGATAAGTGCAAGTCAAAGGATGTTTTCCCCAGTCAATTGAAGTATAAGAAGGCAACAACTTTCTAAAGCTCTGTCTCTGTGATGAAAATTTTACTGTTCTAAACAAGCATAAAGAAGCAGGTAGTATCTAGCTGAAGACTATTAACTAAAGACAAAAAGGAAAGGGAGGACGACAAAGAAACATACTACAGACCCATAATAAACGGGCTTTTTCATTGTAGCTCCTTGTACATACATCAGATCAGCAAGCAACCTCAGCTACGGCCAGTGCCGTTTCTACTGCACCAGGCAGTTTGGTAATGTGTATGCACATCTAAAAGGTCCCCACACACCTTACGATAATCGTACGATAATCGCGGGAAATCCCGCGATCGTACGATTATCGTAAGGTGTGTGGAAGCCGTGCGACCTCTACTACTGTAAGGTCGCACGACTTTAAACTTACGGACATGTTCGAAAACCTTTGTGGCATGTCCGTACGATAACAGCCGTACGGGCCGGTGTGCGCAAGCGCACACTGCCCGTTCGGCATTGCGGTCATCGGAAGCCCGCCCCTCAGTGGGCGTGGCTTGCGATTGCAAGTACGATCTGCCTATACAACATAGGCAGATCGTACGTTTTTTTAAGTACCTTACAACCATCGCAAGACAAAAGTCTTGAGATGGTTGTAAGGTGTGTGCCCAGCCTTACACATTAGACATAGAAAAGACCATACATGTACAGTACCACTCGACATGCAAGTATGAAAGAGGACCAAAGTGCTGCCCAGCCTTGTACTGGCAGCAAGAGCTCCGAGACCAGGCCAGCTGTTGGCCTGAGGAAGGAACCACAGCAGTACCCACAGTTTTTTTTGACGAGTTGGGCTCTATCGTGTCCTCCAATGGAGTACACGTTACAATTAGATAAATGTTAATGATAATAAGGGCTCCAGTAATAGATTGCTATATTAAAAGTAGACTGTAAAATGAATAGAGCTGGTCAGTGCAGTAGCATCTTAACATGGGCAATGCATTTGAAATATCCCTGCAATGTGAGGCAATGATCTGTTCTCCATGGACATCACAGCCTATAAAAAATGCATACACCATTTGTATGCACTAGATGTCTAATAAATCAATTTTCCCAAGTGCAAAACTTTTGTACAGTCATAGTATGCTCTCCTATTAAACACAACCACAGGATGCTCCATTTGATCAAACAAGAAAATATTTAATAGGGTTCACTGTACCATTTTTGTTTGGTGATGTGGTCTAAAGTAATCAGATTCTGTCTTATTCTCAAACCAAGTTGGGAATTTAAACAATCTTATTGATTGTTAGTTATAGCCTATTTTTCCATCTCCATTAGTTTTTATAAATGAGCCCTTCTGCACACACATGATGTAATTTACCATCTATAAAGTAGTACAATGTACTAATGGTCCTTTCTAGACAAATTATGGTGAAATAAAGAAAATATAAGAATGCTTTAAATAATTGTAATGCTTTGTTCTCGTGGAAAATAGTGTACGAATACAATTTTTGCAGATGATTATCATCGTAGATCTACTGGAAAGGAAAACAAGGCTGAAAGCGAATATTGAAAGCAACTGCCGCTGAGTCTGGAATGAATTATTTTAAAACATTCTGGGGAATACATTACCCAGGCAAGGGGCTGCCAATGGAAACTGTCCTCTCGCAGCCAGACATTGCAGTCTACCGGCTGATCTGTTCAAGTTTGTGCAGAAAACTTTGGAGGAAAAAGAAAGTTTGATGAACCTTGAAATCATTATTGTATTAATTCATATTTTCCCAGCAACCGTCTTTAAATATTTGGGTTATGCTGGGATCAAAAACAAATCAGGAGGCTGACGCTGCTTTTTTTAATATGGAAATGAACGTGCCTAATTAAAACAGATGTACTACCATTAGCACTCTGCTCAGGCTGAGAAGAAAGATGGACTGCACCCACAAATGTGGGTAAAGGCAATTAAAGTAACTTTATAGTGTGGGTCATTATGTGTGAAAGAGCTGTACCTTTATTAGTTCTAATTTAGGATTGAATTTTCATCAAATGGATAGACTTCAGTAGCACAGCATGTAGAATGGTCCATTGATAGAACTGTATCTTTCATGCTTAGACAATGAAAGAAAAAAAATCTAAATTTTTTTTCCCCTAGGCAAGGTTTTTCAAGGCAAACAATGCTACAGCCAATACAGGATGGTTCTGATGAGCAAGTTCACAAATTAGAGCAGGAATCCAATCAAATACAAAAGCACTCTTAAATCAGGTATGTATTATGCCCCACCCTTCGCACACATCATCTGTACATAAAATGTCCTACCAGCAAGTTCCCTGTGCTGCAGGTATGTTTACACATGTTCAGAGTGTGCAGCTGTAGCACCCCCTGGTCTCTGATCGGGATGGAGCAGCAGAATGTGAGGGGGGCCTGGAAGATTGACTGGTAACTGATGAAATCTAGGCCAGGATTAACCCTTGATCTGGTTACACTATAGCTGTATTACATCAAGGCAGTTATATGAAAGCAAAGCCTCTTCAATTCTACATGCAAATGGGCAGCAGTGTGTGCAGGTGATCATGTGAATGACCTCGTCCCCACCAATCCCTGGGCTCACCTTGTTCCTCCAAAAGTCATGAACCAAGGCTAGATGATTCAGGATGCCAAATATATAAATAAAAATTGAAGCAAGATCATAATGAACTTAAAAAAAAAAAAATCTTACAAATGTTAGACCGGGATCACTAAATGGTAGACTAAATGGTGGTTCTGTCTGGACTGTGATCACGCGCCCCCCTGAGCTTGGTTACGTCGGTTGCATCCACTGCTAGACATAACGCGGCGCAGGTCCCACCTCCTCTCAGTTACTGGTTGCTAGGACCGCTGGCAGCCCAACAACCAATGACGTCTGGAGTCCCCTCCCCCACAGACTTTGGTTGCTAGGAACACCAGCGTTCCCAGCAACCAGTAATGTCAATTGTGTGCTCCGTCCCCAGCATTACAGGTAGACAAAAGTTACTGTAATAGTGGGGTCGGGGCACACATTAGGCATCAGTCCTAGCAACCAATGATTATCGAGAAGGGGGAAAGCTGCTCTGCCTGCGCTAGGTCATGACTGGCTGATTGTGGATGCACTGGCCTCAGAGGCAGCACATCCACTGCCAACAATAACCCAGCACAGGTCTCCCTCATCTGCTGGCAGTCCTAGCAACCAATTACATAACTGCCAGCAACCTGCAGACTGCTCCAACCCCCTTTGCAAGCTGGTATGTGGGGACAACCGATGTAAGGGGGGCACTCTGATGGGGACAACCGATGTAAGGGGGGCACTCTGATGGGGACAACCGATGTAAGGGGGGCACTCTGATGGGGACAACTAATGTAAGGGGGCACTCTGATGGGGACAACTAATGTAAGGGGGCACTCTGATGGGGACAACTAATGTAAGGGGGCACTCTGATGGGGACAACTAATGTAAGGGGGCACTCTGATGGGGACAACTAATGTAAGGGGGCACTCTGATGGGGACAACTAATGTAAGGGGGCACTCTGATGGGGACAACTAATGTAAGGGGGCACTCTGATGGGGACAACTAATGTAAGGAACTCTGATGAGGATAGCTAATATAAGGAAGTATTGAGGGGACATGAGATTCGAACCTCTACTGACAAAGTTTTACTCAGACCTCCTTGAATGTATTTCAATACTCCTGCACTAGACTACACCTAGAAACCTCACAATTTGATCAGGCACATGTGCTAAAAAGTTATGCTGCAGTTGTCTGTACCCGCAGCTGAGAATGTAAAGCAAAGCAAATGCTATCACTAAAGTGATCCAAAGATATGTACTCAGTGCAAGAACACATATTACTAATCTCCATGAATACCAAAAGCGAAGTAAATAACATAACATTCTGTCATCTAATATGATGAAAGATCTTATGAAGGGGACCTATTTAAGCCAACTCAAACCATTCCTTTTTGCATGATTTTCTGAAGATGCTACTGGCTCCAGACTAGCATTGGTTGAAATATGACCTTTTTATCTGATCTTTAAAACAACAAACTTGAAAATGCTAGCAAATATGAACCCTAAAATCCAAAATGAAACACTAGACTTCACTGTTTCTATAGTTTATAGAAAAACAACCATTTCTAAAAGTACAAGTAAAGGCTCCTGCATGACAGTCTAAATACGTCTCAAATCCTGTTACTATGTGATACACAATTCTCATAAAGAAAGCATTAAAAACTTTCTTTACCTTCCATGACTAAGCCAAATCTTCCTTTATTTGTGTCTAATGCACCCCATCTCCCTGACACTGCAAATGACAGTGCGACAGCTTTGGCAATAGAGAGAGTTCTGTCAATCCAGAAAGCAGTGGGCTGGACTAGGTCTGGCCAGGTGCTGATTTACAGGTTTGTGATTCGGCAGTGACAATGCTGATAGCCCCGCCCCCTAAAACATTTTTCATTCCACGGTGGACACAACCTACATGAGTGACAACTCTGCTCTGAATGCAGAAAAGTGTAGAATCACTGCCACAACATCACTGGAAGCTGCATTAGGTGGACTTCACTGGCACGATCAAAATGTATTTGTGCAACTGTGCAACGGGACTAAGCAAAAACTTTAAGTGCAGATACACTTATAATTAAATGCTGCAATTTTTAATGGGAGACTATAGTTCTATTTTAAGCCAGTGCTATCTACTAAGCGGCTCACTGCTACACCAAGCAGCCTCTTGGTGCAAAATGCATTCTTTCACATCTGTAGACATGACTGCAGGAAACATTTCACATTTGGCAGATAGCACCTTGTGCAACCAATAAAATTAAAGGGGATTGAAAGCATTTTTTGCTATTCCTTTTGCTAGCATAACAATACTTTTGCACAGAGGCTCCTGCAAGCTTTTAGATGCACCCCCTCTATCTCACAGGTCTCTTGCATTTCCTAGATAGCAGCTAGGAAACTATGTAAAATTCAAGTTTACTTTCAGAAGCCTTTCCAGATACAATAGCATCCCTTTTTTTCCAGACAGCCTGAAATTTTTGTATAGGTTGACAGTAGAGATGCACGAAAATTGAATTTTGAGACAGAAACTAAAAAATTTACCAGGCTGAAACTTAAAAAAACAAAAGAAATAGAAAAAGAGATTGAGCACTCTGTGGCCTCAATCACTTTTTCTGCAGCCCCCCCCTTCTCTTTTTCTGCAGTTATGAACAGGAAGCCTCTATATTGAGTGCTCCTGTCCATTCATAAACTGAGGCGATAATATGAGTTACTATGTCCACAATCATGAATGAACAGGAAGTGATGTAGAACACTTCCTGTTCATTCATAATTAGGGACACAGTAAATATACTATGTCCTGAATTATTTACAGGCATTCAGCAATCAGCCGATCCCTCAGTGCTTGTAACCACTCTCTCCATTGCGACTCCTTCGGCTGTCGCAGAAGGCTGAGCATGCAGTGTGGGATGGGAGCTTGGTCTCCTTGACACCGCCAACAGGCGACTTGAGCATATAATCCAATGGGTGCAAAGGTGTGAAAGCTGCAATAGAAAAGGTGTAAATGCATTCATTTTCCAAACCAGCTATTCAGAAAGCAACTTGCATTTTTCAGACGTAGATATGCAGTGGCAGCACTTATATGTCTTTTTATCATTAATCTTAAAGTATATCAACTCCTTTTATTTTTTAATATTTGAAGGGAATGTTCACAAACTTATTTTGTGGCTGGCTGTGTCCCATTAGGGACATTTCCATTCATTTCATGTCCCAGAGATGTAACAGGAAGTAACTGGGGTGACAAGAACTGCTGTCCTCAATGGAAGATTTCCTTTCATCTACGGTTCCAACAACAGCTGTAACATTTTTGATTTCTCATCATTTTATGTCCCAGTGACAACAGTCAACAGCACAAATAAAGCTGAATCTTCCCGATGGACATCAAGGCAGCACTAACCTGACAGGAGTTCTGCCCACTCCCTACTCAAAAGTTTTTGGCTTTTTGAGTCCTTAGATGAGGTGCTTTTATTTTCTTTTAAGCTTCCTTCAGCTTCCTTTTCACCTGGTAATCTTATGACCAACACATGTTCTATCCCTGGGTGGCTATGATCACTATTGTATCTATGAAGGGTGACATGGTTGCAAACCAGGCAGGACCTAAAACAGTTTTCCAGGATTTCTGTTCATCTACATTGCATACTACTACATTACTATGCCCACACTGCTCGTTTGTGTCCAGGTGCTAAAAAGAAAAAACGATACTCACCCGAACTGCCAAACCGACTCCCTGCTTCTCCAGTCATGGAAACCTCCTCCTTTTCTGCACAAATGGAATGTTTCCCAGCATCCTCATGTCTATACACTTGTATACAGAGCTATGGCACAAGGATTCTTGGACCACTGCAGAGGTGAAGGAGAGAGGCTCTAAGGACCGGTCTAAGAAAAAGCCGGGGTGAGTACAACTTTTTTGTTCTAGGACCCAGAAACAAGCGAGCAGTTAACCCTTGCAGTGTGGGGGATAGCACCACTCCAAGGGTTAATACAATTTCCCCCCAGAGTTCTTAAGGTTTGAAAATGAAAGCTAAAAGTTGGTTTGCCCTGCATCGCTGCTAGATTCTCCAGTCTTTGTAAATTGCCCTCAATGTTTTGTGCTTCCAGTTCACCAACACTGCATTTTTGGCAAGGTTAACAGATATTTTCTACACTTACGAAAAATAAAAACTAATGTAGCTACCACATTTAAAAGGACTGGTAAACTATAATTAATTACTTGACTGGATTTAGTTATATTTTAAGGAAAAGCCTTCCAGTTTGTGGAAAGTTGCCTCAAACCTTTGGATTTTTCAGTTTTTAGAGTTTACATGCCAAATATGAAAAATTACTGCACTACACTTACAAGCTGAGAATGTTTCTGGGTAAATTATGCTCAATTTAAACAGAGGGTAAGATAAATGTATGACTGCTAAATTCCACAACACTAGTGTTCAAAAAGCCCCAGGCAAGGAATTGGTCAGACATTAAATCTTCTGCCAGATGCTTCTTAAAAAGAAAAAAAACACAAGCGTAAGTAATTGAGAGGAAAAGAAAAGAAATCAAGATGCTGAAAGTTTAACAAATGCTAAGCACAAAACATTTCTGAAGTGTTTGGAAGCCTGAGGGAATGAATATGGATGAGGCAACAGTGATAGGATTAAGCACAGAAAACCTGCATTACGTTTGGAGGGGGGCATAAAAGCGGCCGCCCCATTTTATAATACAGCCAACATTATTATTTTTAAAAAAAATACATAAATATACACACACAATTGCTAAAGCTCACGCACACAGGGACAATAAAGGACAGTCACTGAGGATATCCTGCTTCAATCCATACTTCTCCTCCCATGGGACCTTTTAGTTCATTGACTATCCCAATTAACTGAAATAGCCTACTGTGAGCTGAGCACTTTTAAGAGGCTGCAGCATCTAACATTCAGCCATGCATATAATAATCAATCTCTTCTTAAGGCTTCTTCCTTTTCCATAACTTTTTGTTAAAGAGATGACTCAGTGCATTCTTTTCTACTTTTCTAAATATTAGATTTTATTTCTATTTGTCATTTATTTTAAGAAAACCAGCAGATGAATGCATATAGGATGAATATCATTAAAATAAAGAATGCAATTTTATGTGGTTTTCTAAAAACATATGGGAGGCAAAGTTTCGATAAAATAACTTTCTAGTCAGCTATGAGTCATGAATATGATCTAGAAATTCACACATATCATTACAGCTCTGCATAATCAGAGACCTGTGTATAAGACATAACTTCTGTTCTATGCTAAATGCCCCTAAAAGACACTCCACATTGGCAAAAACCCATTTGCATAGTAGCTTTTAAGAAAAGACATTCTAGAAATAAACAGTTTTGCCTATGCAGAGCATATAGAGAGTGCAGCCTCTTGTACAGAAATTGAATAGCATCAAAATGCTGGCATCTGGATATTTTAAGGGCCATTTGTTTACAAATGAGTCTCTATCAATCAATTTGCAAAAACTGATCTTTAGGGAGCAAGAGTTTATGCATGATACATGCCAAGAGGCATCATTTTATCTGCTCTAAAGCGAACACATGGGTCTACTAAGTGATGTGGTATGAAAAACAAATGCTCATTATATACCAGAAGACTATTACATTACGCAACATCTACACACTATGTTTAACAAACTGCATCATGTTGCAATTGTAAACACTGTACACATAACTTTTTACCGAAATTTGGGGCTATCAAAAAGGAAATTGTGAAAAGGTAGATTGGTCATCTTCAAGTAAACATGTTATACACTCCTCCTATTCTAGCTTCCCTCCATTGACAACAATGGATTATGAGGGTGGTGCAGGAGTCTCAAAATCAATCCACAAAATGTATCATAAGATTCAAACTTTATTTTTCTCAATTCGGTGGAACTGCAGAAAAAAAAAAAAAAAAAATAATAATAATAATAATAGGGGAAATGCCAAAAATAGATGTATAACAGGCAAAACTCTCTGAACCAAAAGCCCTCATGAATATCAATGTAACCATTTAATAAAACAAAAGCAAGCAGTGAAAACATATATACAGAAAGTGCATTAAATGCATTCACCTCCATGCCATTAATTTCAATGGCACCCCAAACACGCCTCCCACCCGCAGTGTGATCGCCCGCACTGGAACGCATGATACCGCAATGTTGTGAATTCCAGTGCAGTGTGATTGCAAAAAATAGTGCATGCAGTTTTATTCGGATTGTAAACTTTATGTCTGTAAGACTGCATTTGTGTATTTTATTTTAAATTAAGGATGGACATTTTTTATCCGATTAAATCGAAAAAATAAATCGGCCAACTAATCAATTATGAAAAAAATCATTAGTTGCAGCCCTACTCCACACTCCTGTTAATAGTCCAGATACATCTTTATTCATCATTCAACCAACTCTTCTATGGGCCTTCCGTAGAAAGAAGAACTGTGTGCCATCTGAGGAGAGAGCGACACTCCAAGCTGTGTTTATGAAACCTAAAAATTTGGCCTTGGATTTAACGCTTTATCTATACAAGATGCTTAAGCACTATTTGGCTGTTTACTAATCCAAAGAAGAGAAAGCAGGTGTTAAAGAAGACACCTCAGGATAGAACACAATCATGTCATCTAGCACAACATGAGCTACGCCTGCTCATTTGAATGTTACCAACAAACATTTAATTCATGTGACAACCTGTCCTAACTTACTGAGCAGCAAACAGTGAATAGAGTCAAGTTAACATTCGTTCTATTGTATGATATCTTCACAGAGGTGACAGGAGTCCAGGGAACAATAACGTGAGATACAATACCCTGGAGAAAAAAAAACTGTACATCTGATTTTACACCAAGGATAGACTGGAAATATAAATGCGGACCTCTACAGCAACATCCAATGTGAAATAATACATTGTGACAGACCCAGCAACTGCACAAGCTAATTAATGCAATTCAAACAAACATACCAGTGGAAAACACATGGAACAAGTCATGAAGATTTAAACAGTTTTAAGTGTTCACTTGACAGGTTCAATATATACAGAAAGAGGATTTTTATGATTAGGCAATGGAGTGCTGACGGAAGCTGTTTTTCTGTTTACGTGAAGACTTGTTCCTCCCTCAGGTGCACCCATTACTGGATACATGGGAACAGCAGATGGCTTATTTTTTTTTTACACAAAGAATAAAGATGAGAATCAGAATTAAAGGGACCTGCCAGTGATGTTTCTGTTTTATTACCGATAATGCAAAATCAACTGCACTTCATACAGCATACAGACCTTGATGAAAGGTTGGTGCTTGAAGTGACAACACGGATGGTGCCGTGTCAGATACAGTCCATGATAGAAGTCACCAGCACTTGATGTGTGCAAGAAGTGAAGCACTTTTTTGCACACATCAAGTGCTGGTGACTTCTATTATGGTCTATTTTATTACCCTCACATTTAAAAAAACTGGAGCCAAAACCCAAAAGCTTAAACCAGTCACATGTTTGTTTTAGCTTTCTATCCTGAACTGCAAGGTCAACAACTAATCCTAACTGGTTAAGACCCATTTCAACCCTCTAAATGATTGCAGTAATGCAGTCAGGCTGCATATAAAGTAATACATATACCCTTTGTTTTTACTGAACTCTACTCTAATCAAGATCGTTCTTGCTTGAGGAGCTGTTAATTAGAACAGTGTTCAAGGGGCCGTGACAATGAGCTTAGCAGCTGCTTGTGTGTGAGTGAGCAGCAGCCTGACTCTACTAATACAATCTGCCTTTTTGGAAGGGGGTTTTTATGGAAGGGGGGGGGGGGGGTTGTTTGTTTTTTTTAAAACCTGTTTGGTTTTTTTGTTTTTGAAAAAAAAAGGCATAGTCATTCCTGTGTATGCAGTCTAACTGCATTAAAGGAATAGGGTGGGTCTAATTGGGGTTTTAATAAGCTTACGCCATCATTCCTAAAAATATCAGGAAAGTGCCTTTTAGGAATGAGAATATACCAATATGATTTATGTGGTGCCAGGACCCACTAATTTTTTTATTTTTTTTTAAATGACTATTTCCTGGTTTGGCTGATGGATACATATGGCATGAACATCAACCCAGACAAAAGAGCAAATTGAGCACTGGATGCAGAGATTTCATAACATCTTGAAATATTTCTTTGTACAATAACTATCAATTTCAACACATATTACTGTGCCTCTACAGGGCCAGGCTGTATTAAGCAATGCTCTGATCACTTACTTTTGTTGGGATGTGTCTCATCTGATAACCCTATCCAGATTAAAAGGTTTTATTGTATTGCGCAAACTTCTCCTTGTCTAATAAACGAAAACTCAAATTAAGCATTGCCGGTCTGCTTAAAAACTTCAACATAACAGATCTTTCTATTACAGCTTATGAAAATGTGCAATTCATTAAAAAGTACATTGAATGATGTTAAGAATCTGCCAAATCATATTATATTCTCTTTTGTGTTAGTTTTTAGTAATTTAATAACTGACATTTTCAAACAGAAGGCATATCACAATCCTAATTTGATTTGGTGCATTTTTTCACGTACTAGAGTAATATTTGATTTAATTTCACAAAAAAGCATCTATACGTTTAGTATACCAGTGTAACAAAGTTAGTTTCCTTACTCTTTTATATAGTGCCAACATAAAACAAAAACACAGGAAAAAACTAAATGGACACCGAGACCCTGAGGAGCGCACTTCTCAGCCAAAATGCTAACCACGAAACCTCCATGGACTTATTCAGTACTAGTTTAACACAGCTCCAATGAATAATGGTGGATTCAGATAATCGGTCTACTATACACCACACAATAGCTGTTTCTGCTGAGTACTAGAGGTATAACAAAAGAACTGGGGAACTGCAAGAAGGCGGCACACAGTGCATTTAGCTGCTTTGGGGACTTGTCTTCAACTGCAATATCATTAATGTTCTGCATTGGAAAAACTGACTTATGCTAGAAATAAATGGCTAGATCTGTTTTTGACAAAAGAGAATTGATCTGCCCCTCGATTCTAAATGAACCCTGTGCATCTAAATCTTAATACAGTGGTTCTCCCAGTTTCGGTGAGCTTTATTTTTGATTCATGCAAACTGAAAAAGAATGGCATCCTTCTCAACAGAGAATGAACTAGAGAGATTTACAATGCTCTTGAAAGCCTCTGACCAACTACAAAGTGGTTTTCCACCACTCCCACTGATTTGTCATTTTTAGTTGCCAAAGATTTAATTTATAACCAAAGAGCATCATTCACTTCGCATTAACAAATTGGGAAGTGCAAAGGCAGCATTAAAAGAGAATATCTGGTGTGTTCTTTTGTAGGACTTTTAAAAGAGCTAAGACACAACACAACAAGGTGATTTCTGTCACCTTTATCAGCCATAAAACCATCCTGTTGGTACCTTCTTATTTGGTTTCATTTTGTTACTAGGGGTCAGTCATTAGGGTTAAGGCTACCTACTTGCCTACACCCCATAAAAAAGTGCCTATCCAAGACACTAAAGGGACCTCACTGGAAAGAATGGAAATTAGGCAAGGGCTAGTCCAGGCGTCAGGCCCCTGGTAATAACATGAAACGAAATAATGGGCACATAATTACTTATAAAGTTTAAAACTAAAACTGCAGGAGACTGTGGTGACTCAATAAAACAGCCTCTCCTGACATATGAGATTCTGAATCAGAAACGATAGCAGGGGTTGACACAGTCTGGTTTACAAAAAGGGTCAGTCAGAAGAGTGAGAAGGGTCAGAAGGGCAGTCCAGTAGCTGAGCACAATAAATTAGGAAGTACCAAGTGGACATGGAGTAGGCCACAGCCCCAGTCAAAGAAGGTGAAATAGACTTCACAAATGAAGACCGTATTACAGGTAAACAACCCCCAACCATCAGGAAAGTATGTGCTGAGGTCATGAATAGCAGCAGAACTGTCCTCTTTATGTATTTGAGAAAACATGCTGTGCCGCATAGCAGTAAGCAGACCCAATGTAAGGCAAGGCCTCGAGTACTCACAAACTCAGTAGCTGGTGCTGATAAGGGCGTTAGGTGGCCAAAGGTGACCTAGACACTGTAGGCATGCATCGCAACAGAACCAGAAACCAGATATCCACTTGGTACTGCAGGAGCAGCAGCAGGATAGTACAGAGTACCTTCCTGGATTGAAAAGAAAAAAAAAGCTAACAAAAACATTTAAAAGTGTATCAATACACAGATATCTGCTGCTGTTCAAACAATCCAAAACAATGAATATTTGCAACATCCATGGACCATTTGATTACATTGATAAACAATATAAGCTAAATAGTAGTTGAAATTCTGCACAAAATTGTCGTGCGTATAGTGTACAAACAATAAAATAGAATTACCCCGTGCTCCCAGGACTAGTCAATACAATCTTTATTTAAACTAAATAGTTTTGTTTGTTTGGAGGTTTTTTTTGTCTCTTTCTCTTTTCCCTACTTGGGATAAATATACAATGAAAGCAATATAGACAAACTCCATTGATAGTATAGTGGTATTAAAATGTACACCTTATACCAAGAGATGAGATTATAAATTAAGATGGATTAGAAGTTGTTCTGCTTAGTGTTTAAGTTATATGTACAACATTTTTTTCTGGGTTTTGTGTTACTTAAAAAAAACCGTAATAAATATTAAACAACAAATAAATAGGATATGCTTAATGCACTTTATCATTATTGTTACACCGTGTAATTTCATTGGTAATTTTCTATAATGCGTTTTCTTCTTCTAGACTTAATTACGTTACACTTGATTATTCAACAGTTCAAAATAGGATTTTATACAAATGCTTGCTTTCAGCGTGTATTTTTCAGGATATGAATTATTAAAAACACATTATCTAAATAAATCAACTTCAATATTTATATCCTGCCGAAGAGAAGTAACTGTGATGTCTCCAGTTTCCAGCAAACTGATAGGATGCCTACCAAGCAGCAGCATTGTAGCTCACAAAATGGAGGCCTGCATTCCATATAAGTAACTGCTACAATGTGCAAAGATCATAAAGCTTCTATAAAAGGAATATAATTTCATCCAGAAATAAAATGCATCTCATTTGTGACATAATGCAACTTATTTTCATGTTTTGCCATAATTCAGGCACAGAATTTTGTAAACTTTCATTCTAAAGTAACCACGGTCTGTATGCCTGGCAGTACAGTCAGCACCTATGCTAGACTATCACTTTCATAAAATCAACTTCAGGTCACCAAGAGTTTGTTTTTAATGAATGGCTTTTGACAGACTTCTGACCACAAGCTTGCACAGACAAAATAGAAATAAATAAAGCATTGTTCATACAAGTGCTAAATAAAAAATAGCATTCGGTGCGGACCAGAGAAGTCTGTGTACAGTTCGAAAATAATGAAGCCATTATTTCAGTATCACAGGCAGGCAACTAAAGTTTTCAGAAAGAGATCAGCAATAAAAGCCTCCATACTTCCCCTATTATGTGTTTAACCAGTTCCCGTCCGATGACTGGATTGTACCACCATAATCATTCCTTTCATTAACGACCGGTGAGCGGATAATTCCGTCATTCGGTACAATGATCACCGGTCTATGAAGGGACTAGCTGCTCATTGAGTTACTGCTATTGAGTTACTGCTATTGAGAAGTCCCTGTGATCACAGTGCCGACAGTTAGAAACCTCCCCTTGCTATTTTCCCTCTGCATGACCGTGACAGCTAGTGGACACAACGCTCGCACAACCCTACGAGGTCCCCGAACGGTCCGGCACTGACACCACCTCCTGTCCCTACCACCGCGGCTCAGCCTGGCCAGCTGAGTCCGTGTTGACAACGATCATCTAGTACAATTCTTGTACTTGCTCTCCGATTACACTCCCCATATCACATGAACATCAGACCAGCTTCCACGCTATATGCTGTCTACAAAACGTGAGTTCTCTCTACAGTAGTAGGCGCTCTTTCTTTGTGTGATTTTCTGTGATCACAGCGGGAGCTGATTGCTGAGATCGCAGAGCTGTGACAGTCACAGAGGCGGCAGCAGCTCACTGTGTTGTGTAAACAGCTAGATGGCTGTGTGTTAGAAAAGTGATAGAAAGTATCTCTGAGGAGAATACTGTATTCTCCTCAGAGATACTAAGCATCAAAGCTCCTGTAAATAAAGTAACCTCTTAGTGCTCCCTAGTTTTAAAAAGTCAACAAAGAAAATATGTGTGTCAAGGCTATTAAAGACAGGATAAAACATACCACATTCTAAAATTGTTACACACTAAATTTGTATTTCACTCCTTGTATTTTGTGACCTACAGCGGGCAAAAAAGTATTTAGTCAGCCACCAATTGTGCAAGTTCTCCCACTTAAAAAGATGACAGAGGCCTGTAATTGGCATCATAGGTAGACCTCAACTATGAGAGACAAAATGAGAAAACAAATCCAGACAAATCACATTGGCTGATTTGGAACGAATTTATTTGCAAATTATGGTGGAAAATAAGTATTTGGTCAATATCACAAGGTCATCTCAATACTTTGTTATATATCCTATCCTTTGTTGGCAATGACAGAGGTCAAACGTGTCCTGTACGTCTTCACAAGGTTGGCACACACTGTTGCTGGTAAGTTGGCCCATTCCTCCATGCAGATCTCCTCTAGAGCAGTGATGTTTTGGGGCTGTCGCTGGGCAACACGGACTTTCAACTCCCTCCAAAGGTTTTCTATGGGGTTGAGATCTGGAGACTGGCTAGGCCACTCCAGGACCTTGAAATGCTTCTTACGAAGCCACTCCTTCGTTGCCCGGGCAGTATGTTTGGGATCATTGTCATGTTGAAAGACCCAGCCACGTTTCATCAAGCATGTATTTTAGTATGGAAGTGCGCTTTAAGGATTATATTAATAATATTATTATTACTTTGGCATTAAAGCTGCTGCAGCTAAATGACTCAGGATGAAAGTCTTCTAGATACTGGATGTTATTCTATCCAGCTTTCTATTGGTCTTCCAGCATTGGGGTGGAGGGTTACAGTGCTGGTATCAGCTTGGCTGCAGTCTGATGCAGGTGGGACAATGATAACTGATAACAGTGTACCAGAAGCAGGCAGCACAAAAATTGTCAGCTCACTGGATTTCCGGCAGGATCAAACAGGAGCTTGCACTTATCAAACATGCAGAACAAACTACTTCCAATGGTAGTAAAACGTGTTTTTTTTTTATATTTAAATAGCTCCCGCCTCCCCCTTAACTCGGCTAAGCTGACCTTTACCCCCAAGATACTAACTTACCATCCATGATGGCAGTGGACTACCATGTTGTCTAAAACCCTGCCAGTAAAAATCTAGTGCCGGGCAGCCCTCAGTACCAGCATCTCAACCCTCTTAGTTGCCAAATTTTTCAGTTTTTAGTGCTGATAGTTTGACTGAATTATTGTTTTAATTTCATTTTAACTATGTAAAGAAAAAAAATTGAACATTTTGAAAAAACAAAAATTTACTTTCTGTTCTAAAACATCAAATGAATAATCTTTCTTCATAAATGTAGGCTCTAAATATATTCTACACAATAAACAAAACTCATTGTTTATTGTTTAGTCTGTGTTCAAGTTAGAGTCTTCAAACTATGTTATGTTTATTTTGAATTTATGAATCCTGATTTTTTGACTGTCTTTTGCATTTATTGAGGCGATAAAATGCCAGGTCAGTACAAACAACCCGCAAAATTCCCCTTTTTGGAAAGCAGACACCCCAAGGTATTCAGAGGCATGGTGAGTGTTGAAGATCTAATATTTTGCCACAATTTTTTGGAAAATGAGAAAAGTAAAAAAAAGTTACCCCACAAAGTTGTAATTTTAACACGTTGATTCTCCAAGCATAGCATACTTGCAATTATACCCCAAAACACGTCTCTACTCCTCCAAAGTATGGCAATACTACTTGTGTGAGACTTTTGCTGCCTAGCTACATAGAGGGGCCCAAAATCCAAGAAGCGTCTTCAGGCTTTCAAGTGGCATAAATTGCATCCGATTTCCTGACTACCTATCACATTTTCGGAGGCTCCGAAGTGGCAGGAAAGTAAAAATAACTGCAAGAAAGATCCACATTCTAGAAAGCAGACATTCCAAACTATTTTCTAAGACATATAGTGAAACTATTAAAGATTGGATTTTTGCTACAAGTTTTTGAAAAATGAAAGTGGTTATTTAATTATATATTTCACACACATAGGTATCGGTATCGTAGGCATAGGTATCCTTAGAATTGCACCCCAAAACACATTGTGCTACTCCTCCTGATCACATTTTGGAGACCCAATAACATTTCTTGGAAGCTTTGAATTGCCAGGACAGCAGACACCCCATTGTATTAAGAGTATGTAAAGTTCCCTGGTAAAAGAGCTATGCTCCTTAGCAGAGATGGATGTTGACGCACTGCTGTTTTCTAGAGGTTCATACACCAACCCTGAATATGACTAAGGTCTCTCCACTGCTTTCATCAATTATAGTAAGCGGCACATTTTCTCACTATTTTATTTTTTTGGACATTGGGGCAACGCAAAAAAAAAAAAAAAAAACCTGCACAAAATGAAAACACAGCCACTGGTTGGAATCAGCAACACTGGAAACACTGGCAATTGCTGTGATCTGCAAACTTGACACACATGGCACTTGCAGTGATCTGCAAAAATCTGATCACAAGACACTTTTCATGACTCTGTACCTAATGTCCGTGATCTCATCCACTCATGATTACAGGCATTGTTTACATTTTTGATTGGTTTCCACAATCAAGTGGTATTTCATTGGTTCTATACCATTCTGTGATATGCACTCTCCAATGACCGAGCAATTACAGTTACCGTGCATGTGCGCACAGCCATAAAAAAAAGGAAGTTTAAAGAACATAAATATTCTTAGCCCCACTGCAAGGATTAAGTGCTCATTTTCATCTAGGGATGAGAATTTAAAAAAAGTCCTACTCATCTGAACCTCTCAGCTGGCTGGCTGTTAGATGCTCCAAGGTCCTGCGAGCCATCACGTCCTTTACAGTGTAGTGCAAAGAAAAGAGAGGCTCCAGGCACCGGAATAGCAGTCAGACGGCTCCATGGTTCAGGTGAGTATACATTTTTTTCATCCCTAGACAAAAAACAAGAACTTAAACCTTGCAGTGCAGGGGAATCCAACTGAAAGGCTTAAGGATAATTATGCCTGGAGTTCTTTTTTAAAGACAGTCACTCAAAAAAGTGAGTATACCATCTGACCAGTACATTACAATGGCCAGTCCTGGAGTAGTTAAACAGACCAAAAGGATGCAAATAAGACATTTAGTATTAGAGTTTATACAAACTTTAATTTTGTTTTGCAAACCACTTTGTCAACAGATTGACAAAGACAAGCCCCCTTTGGTCCAATGCTCATTTTGGGTAGGTCGTACAGAACAATTAACACAGACAAAAGCACTCCATGCAATGAAGGAATGTCTGAGTCATATTTTGTTTTCTAGGTCACTAAATAAAGGAAATGCATGTGATTAACATTCACTGTTTGTTCCCTGCAGAAAGGATCACAACCTAACTTGAGCATCATGACACAAAGACATCCATCTTGTTCTGCATTTTCATTTTTATTAAGTATGAATATTCTGGCTCAATTCCAACAACAAAACATGACCTCCTATTATCATACCATCACATAGATTCATGGGAACCCAACGTTTCTAAAGACCTTTGTTAAGAAAAGTCTCACGTCCTATTTGGCTTTTGTTAGCAGCGTACCGGTTTGAATACTTATAAGAACATGCCAAGAGGCGACCCAACTGTTACTATTCAATAAAGGCAAGTAGTGTGAATTATGAAAATAGAATATGTACGCAGCTTTCTAGAATGCCTTAAGCTGCCCATACACCTTACAATTATCTGCAGATTTTCTGTGGTCAGATGGAAAAAGTGCAACAGATTGGCCCAGGTGGAGATTACTCCATCCACACAGTTAAGTGTAGATTGAGTAATCTATTGCACCTTTTCCATCTGACCACAGAAAATCTGCAGATAATGGTAAGGTGTATGGGCAGCTTAAGGCATTCTAGAAAGCTGCATAAATATTCTATGTTCATAATTGACACTACTTGCCTTTAGTGAATAGTAACAGTTGGGTCGCCTCTTGGCTCACCCCTCCCACCTCCTCCGATCTTTGCTCTGTTCAAAAGTTCTGGCCACCTGAAGAATTTGACACTTCTGAAAGTGTTGGATGCCTATGTCCCCCGCTGCTTGCTGTGATTACTTGTGCTGTGCCCTACGTCACTAAAGCAGCAAAGAGGAGACCAAGAATTTACCCAGAAGGTTGTCAGATATGAAGAGAGTGGGGATCGGAGAAACAGACAGTGGGAGAGGCGATTATAGATCCTTTTTGCTAAAAAAAAAAGTAACCCAATGACAAAGGTCACTCTAAAAATCTTTTTAATCCATCTATAATATTTTGAGCATAAACAGTGTGACAAAATTAGTTTAAAGATCAAAACCTCTGCCATGTATAGGTTAAGAGTATGCTTTTCGATTTTTTAAGCATTAAAGCATAGGGGGGAAAAAATGACACTGCCCAGAACCAAACCCTGCTATTAGGAACAAAGTCTTATTTGATAAGTCCTATTTTTTGTCAGGGCCAAACATTGCTGTAAAATATAAATGGTACAGCACTAGTTTTATGCTAAAATAATGTTTGCCCTCTAGTAGGATATAACAAAGCAGTATTATAATTCCATCTCATAGCACAGAAATTTCTACTGAGGACGTCTCAGGACAACCATATAACAGCCATTAAAGAGCAATAAACCCTCCTCAAAAATGTGTTAGAACAACTTAATTGTGACAAGCAAGGGAAATGAATATGGAAAGTTCAATATTATTAGATGGGGTATGTGGAAATTGAGAATGCTGAACGCAGGAGTGATTTAATGGAGACACAAATGTTTTATTAAGGACAGCGGCAGGAGGCAGAAGCCTCATATTTCCAAAACCAACACAAGTTCATGATCCATACTTCTATTCATTGCAGATGGGATGGGTAGAAAGTTAGGGAGGTCTTACAAGGGAAAGACAGGCAAAGTAGACACCGACTATGCAATCGACCTGTATAAAAGACAATTTAGAGGCAAGAAACAACTCCTAATTAGAAATGACTGAATTGACCACGCTTTAGGAAATAAATTACTCCAAAACAAATTTGTGGTTAAATAATGTCTCTGCTGAGCACTCCAAGTATCTAAAATGGTCACAAAATAATAACCTCTAACTACACTATATGAACAAAAAATTCACTTGACCAATGTATCTACTACTGTGGCCAAAAGTACAAAGTTGGACTGCACAAAGCCCAGACCCCAACACTATCGAACACCTTTGGGATGAACTGGTCTGCCAATTGCCACAGAAAAGCTTTCCCAGACTTATCAGTATTGCTATTGTGCATATAAATGTCGTACTGTGCAAATATGCTGTGCAAATGCAGAATCTCCCCTTCATAAATCCCATGAGCAAGTACCTAACTGAAAATAAACTACCAAAGCACATCGATAAGAAGGGATAAGAAGGATAAGTGTTTTACCCTGTTGCAATACTATTAGCTCAGCTGATGTTAATACAATTTCAATACAAAACTGCTAAAATAGTATTAAACTCACAAACGTTTGTCAATAATAATCCAGATCAAACAAATATACATTGCCAGCAATGTATTCCTTTACATTTTTTTGCCACGCACACTTGTCATGCTTCAGAACAGCCCCAATTCTCAATTCAGCTTCCCTGAACTTCCTGCCAGTACAAGATTACAAGGGGCAGCACAGTTTCAAGCAGCTGCCCATTCAGTAGCTTAGTGAAAGAGAAGAGGGAGAAGGAGCAAAAAGGGGGGAGAAGGAGAGTGGATAGCCCTGCTGTACCTGTGTGATTGGAGCCAAGGCTTACTAGCACACTCAAGGATAGCTCCATAGGACCCTGCAAGGGAAAGGAGCTGCCCTAAAGCAGGATATCAGGACCAGTGCTCAGGGAACCAGCTGATTCTGCAGGAAACTAAAAAACTTTTAAACATCAAGGAGCAGCATCCATTGTAAGTGATTTAGTCAGCAGACAGACAACTAACTAAACACATCACCACTCATATCTTTGAAACCGCATGATGTAAGCAACAAACGGGGGGGAGATCAATGAGGTCCCATTTAATGTATAGTTATTGCTTGCTGTATATATGTAGTACATCATTGATGTTGTTATACCGTTACTTTAATATTGATAATGCAGTGATGCTGTTCAATAGCAGTGAATTACAGGACTGCTTTTTTGGCAACCAAACGCTGGAAGGCCAGTACGTCAGCAGGTGATACAGCAGTTAACCTTTTCCAGTTTTTGTCACTCTGGGCAGTGGTTGGGGGGAGGATAATGCTATGATTAGTTGTGGTCTCTGTCAGTGGAAGACACTTGAGAGGTACAATTTAATCCTTTCGCTGCAATTTTTTATTACAAAACAGACATCTGTTAGAATAATTGCATGTGTGTTAAGGAGCCAAAGATGGCCAAAGTTACTACACTTATCTTCAGCTGTTGCAGTACTAGTGCAAAGTATTTTGGATGTATCATCAGGATGAATAAGTCTACGTTTGCAGAGTAAATGCCCATGATGATATCATGCTACCCCCAGGCTGCATGTATGTAACAATACCAGTTACAGTGCAGAGCATACATAAGTTTAAAGCTCTATGAAATATTCAGCAGGTATTTTTATAGATACCTAAATAAGCTAAAAGTGGTATTCTTGAGCGATGTCCAATTTCTTGCTGCTCCAAGAAGAGGAGTCTATATACATTCACCGTAAAAGAACCCCGTGGGGCATATTTATATCCACTATTTTCTCTTGTATCCTCCACTTGGCTACATACACTGCAGCCCACATTTTACGGGCCATTAATAAAATGTGGTGCTCGGTGTGGGGCCAGCAGTGCTCCATAAAAGTTCACTAGCAAGCAGTAGATATATGCAAAAACTTTTTTTTTTTTAAAACCTTTTCAAAACAGATTTAAAAAAACTTAGCTGCGTCTCGCCGCGCGCCCCCCATCCGAACACCTGAAGAGTCTCAGGTGGCCGCAAAGGATCTTGGGGTGGGCACACGCGCACTTCAGATGTTCAGCCGGGAGATGAGGAGAAACACAAGGTAAATCTATGGAGCAGCGCGTGCACCAGCACAGTCCAGCGCTGGAGGGACTGCTTAAAACTACACTAAAGAAGAAGATGATCGGATTAAGAGGCATGATTTAAGGTAAGTCCTTACACTAACATTGGGGGGGGGGTGTTAGCCTTTAATGCCACTTTAACGTGCACTGGCGCACACTAGTGATGAGTAAAAAATAATACAAAAAGTTAAAAATAACAGTTTCTACTTTTTAGTAGAAGGAGGCCATTGAGAGCAAACTCTTACTGGTACAACTATTAAAATATAGTACTAGTGATATGGCTGTAGATAATTAGAACAGGATCATCTATTGCTCTTACAATGAACCAGAGCTTGTGACCCATCTTAATGTGATGCATACCTTTAAGAACAGGCCTGTACACCAGTTGAATATTTCTGAATTACCTAAATTGCAAGGTCAGCTGGTAAACAGTAGGGTTATGAATTTTGAAAAATTAAAACTGGCAGGTGAGTAGTTACCACGGTGCTCTCTCTTTTACATTAGTTTTAGAAGATTTTCAATAAGAGAAAAACATACTACTGTGTTCATATGACAAATGACATCCATGTGTCTCCTTCCTTTTAACTACTGATTTGCAGCAGCTGAAGAATGTACAGAAGGGATGGCTTATGTGATCTCTCAACTGTCATTAAATCTTAACTGTGGGTTAACAATGTAGACAGCGTTTAGAAGAGGGTTCAGCTGTGCAATTTGTTAACAACCTGTCCACTGACATTTTTATTTATGTTTTTTTACATGAGGAAGCAAAAGCTGCCTCTGCAAGGATGGCCACCTCTACAGAGAGCCAGTACAGAACAAGGAATGGAAAATTCAGTAACATGGCGAACGATCAGCTGCATGGAGACCAACGGCAATAGTGGAGAGACTAGTCCTCGACCGTATCTGCCTTTTTTCGACACAGCTCCCAGTAACTATTTAATTCCTGTTCACAGCTTGCTTACTTCTGTCCTTGAGCACTCTTGAGGTGTGTTGGGAAAGGATTAGGCAGTATCATGGTCACCTGAGATCAGCTGTTCCCTATATAACGGCTACTACAGCTATTTCAAATGTTGCATAGGAAAAATACAAAAACACGTTCCGCAGACATCATGGCAGTTTGCGTCATGGCTCCTGAATGCTCCTTGTTAATTCCTAGCATTATACAAGCACTTACCACCAGTAAAAAAACGATTATAAATCTACCAACCAAACTATTAAATATAAAAAGGGATCCTGTACGCATACATCATTTCATTGCCTTCAAATATCTTAAAGTTATGAAACATACAATCCTAATTTAGAATGGGAGTTTATAGCAAAGCATATCTATGGTACAAAAAACATACAGTTAATAATATAGTATGTTGCTATAACTTACATTTATTGGAAGGTCCAGCGCATCCCATATAAAATGTGCACTAATCCTCATTCGTATTGAAATAATGCAACCAACATTCAATTATGTGTTGTGTTCACTAAACTTTAACCACAGATCCAGACCAGAGTGTATATTTTAAGAACATGTAATTTTTTTTCATGGTAACATAACAAGCCCAGGGCAGTAAAACCATAACATGCTATAAGCTGTAATTTCAAATGAATAAACTGTATATGCATTTTACACATTTAGCCATAAGCAGTCATGTGGTTGTTATTTCTCTACCCTGACCGGAATAAAATTGACTTACCTGCTATAACATCGTGTTTCTGGATGTTCACTTTGATATGTGCTGCTTCTGCTTAGAATCTCAAACGTCTGCGTGAAGCCCCATTACCAGGCCCTAGAGAAATAAAACAAAGCCACTGCTTTATTAAACACTCTAGCATTCTGCAGCATTTGTGCTTAATATCACTTTCAAGGGACCATGGTAACTGTGCTCCATCACACCAGATCTGTCAAGGCAGGAAAGCACATTACTTAAATGAGATACAGGATATTACAGAGCCACTGGCACAATATCAGTGTCTTTACATATGGACTAATTATACATTGGAGTGCAGCCATTTATCACTGAGCAATAAAAAAAAAAAAAGATATTAGACCATCAATAAGATTATCTTTTAAGTAACTGAAAATATGCAAGTATTGAGGGCACAAGAAAAGTTTTGATAAGTAAACAAACAAAACAAATCAAATTATCCATTTTCCTTCATTAAGTTTACTAGCCCTAGGATAGAGACAGTCAGGCCAAATCCTTAACATCAAATATACACGCCTGATCATGCTTCATAGTTCCACAACCCCCTACTGTGGCCTGTTTTATGTATGTTTACGCTCAATGCACAGTTAAACTGGCAATAAACTGTGCAAATTTCAGCCAGGTCTTGATGAACCGTCTGAAATCCATTCAGTGGGTGGCCCTGTCAGCACCCTTTGATCAGAAAATCAAAAAGGAGCTAGTCAGCCAATCAGCTGCTGTCACTATTAGGTGTTCTGACAGCCGCACACCCACCACTATCAGGGCTAGTTCACACAAGAACTGCGGGCGTCTGCAAGGCTGCAGCGTGATGTGTTTTGCCGCATTACCACGATTTTGACGCTTTTTTTAATAAATAAGTTATTTTTCAGGTGCAGTCCAGTGCGTTTACATATGTTTTTGATGCGTTCCATTGCGATCAGGTGCAGCTAAAATGGGGCAAGAGATATTTTTTCGGACTGCATCGGAATGGACTGCACTGGTGTAAACGGAGCACCAGAAATCCCATTGGAAAGCATTGTGACACGATTTTGATGCAGCTGCCAAACGGAACGGAATCCATCACAACTGCATCTGGTGTGAACTAACCCTTAGAGTATAATAACCCAGCAGGAGATTCGTCTATCCATGCGATTTTGCGTGAAAAGAGGACTTTGTTATAATTTTTCGCTCAGACTGCAGGTTGAATAAAAAAAATATTATCGTGTATTGTCAGATTTAGGATATGTCCCTAAAAGGTCAAGTTCTGTTTTAGATAAAAAGTCCACAGCCCCCACTCCCTATACCCCTAAGCTAGTTATCAGAAGTGTATACTGTACATGGTTAGATTTTCTTTTCTCCAACCTGCGGGTTGAACATCGTATATGGATGAATTTCCCACTGTCCCACTGGGACTTTTATCGAAACCAGACCTTGTCCTTGAACCTTCAACAGTAACTCCCAGAATTTAAAGGTAAACTCCAATCTGTGGGATTATTTTTCAGTAAGTAAGCTTATGCAACATCAACAGGCCTGAACTGAAGGCATATATGTTCAAAGCAAACAGAAGCTTCTCACTCATATATTTGGTGGGTGGCAAGGAAGATTTGTTGTTGGGTCACACCAAACTGTGTTTATTGGCTTTTTGTGTCTAGCCCTCAGTGGCAGGGCCATCCTTACCATCTTGTCTTGAATTGTATTGTGATTGTAAAGTCTTCCTTATATTGTAATGCGCTGCGCAAACTGTTGGCGCGATATAAATCCTGTATAATAATAATAGTAAAGTAGCCACCACTCCAAACTCACTCCCGTGATGGACTACAATCTCACGTTTAGTTTACAACTATGTATCGAGATTGTATTCCATCAAAAGGAGCGAGCTTTGAGCAGTGGCTACTTTACAACACACACAGACACCAAGGCAAACAAAAAGTAGCCACCCTCCAGAAGGAAGGACAGCATCAGCACCAATTCAGAGATGATTTAAGGATCTACAGCAGAGTGATACACAAATATGATACATTTTTGGTAATCGTTGAGGTACTTGAATACATTTTCAATACTTAACTCCTGAGTTCAGTGTCACTTCAGTACACTGCTTGGTCTGCTAAAATTGCTCGGGCCACTTTGTCAATCACTTACTGTTAGTAGAGATATGAGGATGTGAATTCAGCTTCACCTAGGCACCATGGGACAAGTCGCAGATGCAAGTTCAGCTTCCAAGCACAAATTAGGTAACTAGAAGCTTGGAAAGATTCCTAATATGTTAGTAACTATGCAGCAACTTCTTTCAGACACAGTAACTCTGCACAATATAATTCTATCTATATACACAACTTTCTTCCCCCCCAAACAATTAACTTTTTAAGGGTCTATTCACACAAGCAGCCTGACACAATGCTGATGCACTTTAACACAACACATTGCAAGGTTTCTTTTTTTTTTTATTTAATAGCACTTCACTGAACATTTCATTAAGTTCTATGAGAAGAGCATGGTGTGATGCAGGTGTATTGCATAGCACTGCGTTGCACTGAAAAAAAGGTACCGCATGCCATACTTTGTGTTGTGAACTGAGCCCATCTGGAACAACGCTTGCATGGCCAGCGCGGGCCCAACACGTTGGGTGTGAATAAGCCCTAATACTTTAGACTCAATTCACAAATTAACACACTACGTTGAGGATCCTTGTTTTAAAACGTTATTTTTAGCTTATAGAGTCCAATAACATTTAAAAAGTAATATGGCAAAAATTAGGGACTTTGTAGCCATAGTAATGCACTTGCAAGCACACAGTTGAGTACTGTCCATGATACTTTTTTTTTTTTTTTTTATTGTAAAAGTTTAGCAAAATAAAAAAACAAAACATTTTCCTCTAGCCGCCAAAATATAATCCAGCACTAGGGATAAGAAAGATAATCAAAGAGCTGCAACACATCATAACAGAAGATGAAATGCTAAAAAAAAAATGCCCCCTCTCCCAATGCTGGCCTTTAGGCAACCACCCAACCCAAGATATAAATTAATCAGCTGGGAAGGAAACAAAGGAAACAAAATCAATCAATAAAGTAAAACGCTGCAAACTGTGCAGTCGAATCAATCAAAATAAAAGTGTCATACACAAAAGGAACCTTCAATATCACAGGCTCATACAGTAATGTGTTGTATCTCATTCAATGTAACAAATGCTACAAGGATGATACACTAATCGAAACAGAACAGACAATTTTAAAAAAAGAACAAATCTACAGAACACAAGGAAGATGATCATGGCACACATGTAACAGATCATTTCCCTAAAGCAGAAAGTTCTATGGAAGACATTAATGTTTTGGTTTTCAAGGGGAATTTTAAGGCTTCATTAGCACTAGAGCTGCAGCTAACGATTATTTTCAAAATCGGTTAGCCGATTATTATGTTCGATTAATCGGTTAAAAAATAAAATGTTAAAAAATGGCTCCAGTGATGGGACTACTAGTTTGTATTGAGATTAAAGTCCATCGCAGGAGCAAGCTTGGAGCGGTGGAAGTAAAAAAGAAAAAAGTGTGTTGTGCAATATAGTGAAATGAAAAGTGTAAAATTATACAGCAATGAATGCAGAATGGCACCGGACATAGAGGACTACAAAACCCAGCAATAGTACATTATACAGCACAATGCAGAATACCGCCAGCTATAATGTACTATTGCTGGGTTTTGTAGTCCTCTATGGCTGGTGGTATTCTGCATTGCGCTGTATAATGTACTATTGCTGGGTTTTGTAGTCCTCTATGGCTGGTGGTATTCTGCATTGCGCTGTATAATGTACTATTGCTGGGTTTTGTAGTCCTCTATGGCTGGTGGTATCCTGCATTGCACCACTGTATAATGTATTATTGCTGGGATTTGTTGTACTCCTCTATAGCTGGTGGTATTCTGCATTGCGCTGTATAATGTATTATTGCTGGGATTTGTAGACCTCTATACAGCGCAATGCAGAATACCACCAGCTATATAGGAATACAACAAATCCCAGCAATACATTATACATGCAGTGTATAATGTATTGCCGGGATTTGTATTCCTCTATTGCTGATGGTACATTGCTCTGTATAATATACAGTACAGCAGAATGTACCATCAGCTATAGAGGAATACTAATCCCACTATCCCAGCAATACATTATAGAGCACCACGTGGGGGGAAAGTGCAGGCTTACCTGAGCAGTCTTCCAGCAACTTGTTTCTGAGATCGGGCCTGTCTATCGGCGGCTGTCATCCGCCCACACCTGCTCCTCCTTACTTCTTATCCCCGCATCCCTGTGCCGATTGTGGATGTGGGCGGGAGGGGAGCGTTAGGCGGGGAGGAAGTGCAGCGTGGATGTGGCTGGGCGGGTCTAGCAGCGGCGAGCGTGAGGTGGGGAGGAGGTGTGGCGCGCGTGTGTGGCCGTGAACAGGGCCAACCAATCGGAAGCCGATTAATCGATGATTGAAAAAGTTGACAACTTTCTCAATCATCGATTATAATCGATTATGTCGACTTGTTGTTGCAGCCCTAATTTGCAACATGTGATTTGGGATTCCTGCAGCAGGAATCCCAAAAATTCCCTGTTTAGCTGCAGCAACTCTAAACGGTCAAGCAAATGACCGGGTGACAGCAGCTGTATCCCTAAGTGGCAGTCCACACGTAATCATAAGTCCAGCAGACAACATGCACTTCTGTTGGGCCTCTCATACATTTTCTGCTTTGAAGAAGCCCAAAGTCTCATTTAAAAACACAGATCCACAAAACAAAACAGCCTACCAAGACTGAAAAAGTGTTACTGTAATCAATGTTGTGTGCAGCATGATAATTTTCAGGTGCGGACACCAAAACACACTCCGTAGATTCTGCCAAGCACAAAATCTGCCTACACAAAATGAGGGGGAGGGTAACTGCCATAGAATCCAAGGAACTGGAGATGTAGGTGTTAGAAAGGAAATAATCCAAGAAACATTTAACTTTTTCTGTGCCGACAGTAAAAATGAACACTTCAAGATTTGCAGCATACAAGCTCTTCATGAAAATAAACCGTTAACACACTGAACGGCGGGGTTCTGTCAGGTTATTGAGAGACTGGATGTGCAAGGTTTAACAAGCTGTTTAATAATCACAATCACAAACAGTCCTAATGCGTTCAGTATTATATACACGATACATACTTAAAACAATAACAGTATTACTTGAAGAAAGCTGGATAACATCAAGAGTAAATGTAATACAAAGATCAATACAGCAATGCAATCTCAGATTCCAAACCAGATATAGCGATCTCACCATTCCATATTTTAAAAGGAGGAGAACTCGAATTCAGGTTAACTACCACCAGTACACAATGTATTTGAAAAAGCAGCATATAAATGGTTTAATTACACAATCAAATTACAGTATACTGTCTGCAAGCTCAACCTGAAGCCAACTATTTACTGATCCAACAACAAGCTACTGTCAAGCAGTTCTAAATACTAGGTAGTAGTAGTAAGAACTATTTTTGGCAAACTAAGCAAGCAAAAGCGAAAAGTAGATTCAGTAAAACAGGCATGCATAAAATATTCATCACTGAAAGATGACTTACTAGTTTGATTGCCTTCTATTTAAATACTGCCAATGCAGAAAGGTTTAGGCAGCTGCAGGATCTTAAACACAAATATATTATATATAAGGGAAGCCTGATCATCATGTCATGTCTATGGCTAATGTGACCACAGATGTCCAGATAGCTCCCCGAGAACAAACTCTGACAGTGTGCCATGAGCAGAAGTCATCCTTTATTGTTCTACATAAAAGAGATACATATAGTCTAGTCAGGAATCCAAAAACAAGCATTTCTTGCCCCAGGAGGGACAAAGCATCACCCCCGGAAATGGCCTGATTATCAGAAGTGATACTGAACTTTGCAGGCATCGCTTGCTTTTATCTGGCCACCCTAAGGTTGGCACTGTCTTTAGTTTACATAGTCATGGACCCTTATAAAATGGGAGAGTGCATGTGCCAGTCACTATAGAAAGGTTGACCTATTCTCTACTGTCCAGTCCTATAATAATTGGTAATTAAGACAGGCAACATCTTTGACTGACCTGAACATCAACTACAACTCAGATAATAACCCATAAATGTTTATACACCAACACAAGAACCTTCAGCTCTGTATAAAATGCAGCCTCCATAGGCAAGACATCACATGGGAACGCACGGTTTAGAAGGTTTGTATGGATGCCAGAAGTCTGGATGTGCTTCATGGTTTGTACGTTTTATAGACACTGGAAATTAATTTTCCCAGATGTGGTGCAAATCACTCTTAACGGTAAAGTCCTCTCTTTGGAAAAAAGAAAAATCAATGCACGCTGTGAGGGGAATTTATCAAAACTGGAGCAGATAAAATCTGGAGCAGCTGGTGGTTTTATTTTCTAACCACCTTTAACATTTATTTCATGTCACTGTATGGCCCGGTACTATATATTGCAACAACAAATCTCGCCGTCACACATGATAAAAGCACTTATTACACAATTTCTGTCAGGTCTATGTTGCACTTTTCCAAAAGTTTAGCCTTACTTCTAATTGCTTTATCTGGAATATAATGAGAAAGCTTTTTTTATAGCAACAGTATGTAAAAGCAGAGTGGGCTTATATAAGAAAACCAACGGAAAATGAAACAACAACTGGAGCAGACAGAATCTGGAGCAGTTGTACATGACAACCAATCAGCTGCTCTCTTTCATTTTCAAAACTTAACTGAACAAACTTGAGAGAAGCTGATTGGTTGCCACAGGTAACTGCTCCAGTTTTGATAAATCCCCCCCTTTCCCTCCCACAAGTATTTTGGTTGTTTTGGTAAAGGTAGAGTGTGGTCGGGACCCGTGTCTGATTTTCTTTCCCATCTATGTACTATCAGCAACTGTAATAGTTTTGACTTCCCATCACTTTTTGTACCAGTGATAACAGTCTCCCAAACAAAAGGGGTAAGTCATCCCAGCAGACACAAAAACAGCAATAAAAGCCTGATAGGGGTGCTAACAAAACCAATTTTTTTTTTAAAAGGTTAAAGTTTTGGCTTTGAATGCACTTTAAAGTTGCTGACAAAAAGGTAGATGTCTTTAGGATCTATAAACATGAATACACTATTGAAATGCAATTGGAGTTTAAGCTGAAAAAAGGTATGGTCATGGTAACCTTAACCCACCAGAGAGTATATCCATGGCAGACTGGGCCCTCAAGAACTGGGATGGATTAAGTTGGTCATCGCTCAACCCAGAAGATAAGTGGCCCTGGACCTCAGAGTAGACCAAGTAGGAAAATTTAGATAAAATTAATGTTAGGGTCATTTAGTGTAGTACATTGTTCAGCTATTATTGTACCTGTGATCCTTTGTTTGACTTCACAAAAGTTTAAGTTAGGGTGACTCCAGACTCTGGCTATCTTTGTCAAACAACAGTGAAAATTAAAAGCTTATTTAAGGTTTCTAAACACCTCCTAAGGGTTTTTAACTAGATTTGATGCAAATGAATCCATATACTGTACGAAGCACTGAGCATTAAAGAAGCTATTGGAGTGAATTTGCATATTTTACATATATTTTACTAGAACTTAAACTTTAAAGTGTTATATACAGATAAACCAAAAAGACGTTAGTTATAAGTGGAGTTCGCAGGACTCAATCACCTACAGATGTGGTCTTATCTTGGTCCTCCATCAGAAAGGTCTCCCACAATTTTGTTTACCCTTCCATTATCCATTACAGAATCACACGATTTGTACCAGCTTCTCTACAAAGTAAAGTTAAAGTGCTATTTACACATATTCACTGCTAGCAAGCAATAGATAGTGCATTCAGGAAGTATTCAGACCCCCTTCACTTTTTTCAAGTTTGTTATGTTGCAGCCTGTTACTAAAGTTGTTTAAATTCTCTTTTTCTCATGAATCTACTATTAGTCTAATCCCATAATGACAAAGTAAAAACAGAAATGTCTGTGAATTTATAAAAAAAAAAATGAAATATCACATGTCCCTAATTATTCAGACCTTTTACTCAGTACTTTGTTGAAGCACCTTTGGCAGCACATGCAGCCTCGAGTCTTTTTGGGTATGACGCGACAAGCTTTCCACACCTGGCTTGGGGGCTTTCAAGAGGCTTTAGACTTGCCTCCCCAATTGCTCTATGTGTCCTACCTCCCATTGGTTCCAGCACTGCAACCTCTGTTGAACTTTCCAGCAAACAACACTTCTGAATCTCCTGCAGTACACTGTTTATCCTTCCTCCGACCCCTCCGAGTCCATTAGTGACTTAGAACTCAAGTGATGGAACTACAGCATGCGGATGGGGACACAAGCATCCAACACTCCAGGAGAACAGGAGCACCTCCTCTAACTTAGGGATTTGTTCTTCTGAATTCTGTTATGAAACCGACAGGGACAGGATCCAACTGCCCTCAAGCAATCCTGTCAAGCACTTTGCTGCTAAATGTAAACATTTTCTTGGCTTAACAATTGTAGTTAATCATTAAAAGAGAAAAGCAGAGTTGGTAGATCGCAGGAACAATGGCGACAGGCACAGGTGGTGTAACCCTCTGGATTGATTGTTCCCCTTTAGGGCTTGTTCACACGACGTCCGGATTCTGTTATGACCAGATCCGTGCGCTCCTGCGCTAAAAATGCATCCCAATGTATCCCTATGTGTTTTATGGGCAACATTTCTCACGTGCGCAGTCCGTTCAGGTCCAGACAGAAAAAAATGTTGCATGTCACATTTTGTCCGGTCCGGAAAAGCATGAACGCGTAAAAAACACACCGCACTGCATCTAGGCAAAAAAAAAAAAAGGATTCTTGCTACACTAATCCTCATATAAAAACTCCAAAACTGACCCTTGAAGTCCCTGAGCCTCAAGATCGGGTGTACCCAATAACGACGCCTCCTGCAAGCTCATTCTCTGCAGATTGCTGTAGCCAGCACCAACACCATGCCTGCAAACATGTGATACATGGTGTAATGAAGTGTACAGCGCTAAATGCCCTTCAGGAAATTAGATAACGGTAGGGATCATATGGTGTCACCTCCGTGTCAAGCAATCGTGAAACAGTGTATATATAATAAATATGTGTAAAAACTTATAGTACGTTATAAAATGTGTCAGCAAGTGTCATAAAAGGCATGTCATACATGAACCTTATTAAATAAACAAAAATCTTCAAAGAACATGTGTCATATGTGTGAAAAAAATATTAGTGAAAAAAATATTAAATAAATAAACATGTGTCATATATGTGAGAAATAAATATTTCACAATATAAAACAGTCTGTGTTGTTTTTTCGAAAATAAGTAGAAGTATGCACATATAATATAAAAAATGCACCCAAAGTTCTTAAAGCGCTCCGATCTTCAAAACAAAAAAAGCCCAGAAGGATGAGAATAAAAATCAAAAATCAAAAGAAATGTCCAATATTATGAAGTGTCCAACGAAAAAACGATAGAAAAAAAAAAAAAAGGCAGGCAGGTCCCCTATAGGGAATGCACTCACCAGATCTCTGATGGTCGAAAGCCTTTATTCTTATCCAATGGAGGCCGAAGATGTACACAAAACACAAAACATGTGATACATGTCTGATCACCAGCTTTGCATACACAAAGGGAAGTGGTTGTTACGAGAGGGCGGAAGTGACCTCAGAGGAAGAATCTGCATACGGACAGCCCCACGGCTTAATAAACGGTCAGCGTCCGGACCGCGTTAGAAACGTGTCAAAAACGCACTGCATGCAGAGCACCGCGTCTGCAGATCCGGACCGGAACAATCGTGTGACCAAGCCCTTAGAGTGGTTGGCTGGTAATTTTTTCACAGGAATCATAACAACGAGACTTTACCACAACCTGGATGAAAAAGAGTGTCATCACATGTCTATAGGTGGCTTACATTGAATAGCTTTTTTCAAGGTCGTAAGAATTAGCAGAAGTAGAATAGAACCAGAAATGTGTTCTGACCATAGTTATTCAAAACAGTTTGTATTTTTAGGATTTGTATTCCACCATACAATTTAGCAATTGAGTGACATCACTGCAACACAGTTGCTAGGATACCTTATTGTGACGCAGAGATTAGAGTGAAATATACAGTAAAAAAAGAAAAAAATAATTTTGTTTAAATACATGTTATGCCCCAACACTTGCAGGTTTCAATCTGATCCTCGAAAAATGGTAGTACAAACGTGATGCAGGTTCCAACACGATTACAGTAATTCT
The DNA here is from genome assembly GCF_000935625.1 of Nanorana parkeri. Classification (NCBI taxonomy): domain Eukaryota; kingdom Metazoa; phylum Chordata; class Amphibia; order Anura; family Dicroglossidae; genus Nanorana; species Nanorana parkeri. Next base: position 850,389 of record NW_017306803.1, read on the forward strand.
GTTACAGGAAGAGCAGCCGGGAAATCAAAGGAAGATAATGAATAGGTCAGTGTTACACAGCTGATCGCTGACCTTCACTGCACAGTACAGAATGTGGCGTAGTTGCAGCCGGCAGGCATTTAGCCTACAGTATATAAAAGGTGACTTTCAGCAAAAGATTTACATGCAAGCATGTGGGCAAAATAATTAACATGGAAGTGCTTTGAAATTAAATGGCAGAGAGCAGATGGCAGCGTTAATAAATGGCAAAGAAAAAATTTCAGTTGAGTTACAGTACGGTCAGTAAATTAAGATTTAACATAGTTGGGATGCCATCGACTGCTCATTTATGTAATGACTTTCGCACTGAAGGCTGTATAAAAATGTACCCACAAATGTGGCCAACAAAGAAAAGTTAATGGCACACTCTAGTCACAACTCTAAATTAAAGCCTGAAATGCATTATGAGAATAGAGTCCTCGTAGTCTGAGCTTCAGTTTGTCATCTAGGCAGAGATGCTGTGCACCCATCCAAACCCATTACATTTTGTGAGCATTCAGGTGACCTGGGCACTCCTTTTGCTTACACATTAGTAACGCACGGTTAGTTATTACCAAGCACACCTACTTCAGGCTCTTTACAGTCTCTCAAATACAGGGGGGAAAAACCCATGATGCCTACCAATTGTAATCTACAGAAAACTACAGAATTGGGACTTCAGTGTCTCACAACTATTTAGGTATTACAAATATTTTCGAATTTCCTATCATGAAAAATATAGATTCTGTTGAAATCAAGGCGCCATCGTTGACACCCAAGTGTTCTTCACAGCCAAAAATCTGGTGTGATAAATTTGTTTTCTACACTCTGATTACCTGCATTGGATTCAGAGAATTATTGTGAATATGCTAGCTGTCCAGGGTTTTATTGTCAAAACATTCCCTGCACTAACCCTCTGCTACCTTCACCACTTGAAGCCCAATGCCAGGCAAAACTTCATTTCATCTTTAGTCAGAACTGAAAACGGACTGGAAGACAAGAAACAGCTTCTGTTTTGGACAAAAAGGAGCAAAGGGCAATCATGTAGCAATCCTCTGCACCGGAAATAAGAGATGCAAGTTACGAAGCAGTACATCTACTACAATTATTAGATAGCTCCCATCAGAAATATAAATAAAAATAGACTACAAAAACAGACATGCATTTAAATAAAACAAGTCTTTTATTCATCACATTAAAGTGATATTAAAGTCAAAAAGGTTTTTAAGCTATTCTGGATGCTGATTAAACCACTTACAATGGATGCTGCTTCTTGATTTTGAAAACTTCATGTTTCCTGTAGAATCTGCTGGTTCCCCCGAGCACTGGACCTGATATCCTGGCTCCGTTCTCAAGCAGAGTTCTATGGAGACACCATTGTGTGTGCTGGTAAGCTGTGTGTGTCTCCAAAAAAATACACAGGTACAGGAAATCAAGCTACTCCCCTCCCCCCTACTTCCTCTCCTCGCTACTCCAAGCCAGTAGATTATCAGTTTCTGGAAATTGTGCGGTTTCCTATGGACAGGAAGTTCAGGGAAGCTGAGCTGAGAGACTTGTAAGCAGCTGTTCAGAAACATGATGACTAATTGTTTCGTCAAAAATATAAAGACTTTTGCAAATGTATATTTCTTTGATCTGGATTTGTTTTTGAAAAAAAAGTTGGAGAGTTTAAAGGGTTTCTAAACCCTCCGGTTTTATTGCATATATCTACTGCTAGCAAGCAGTAGATATATGCAAAAAGTTTTTTTTTTTTTAAACGCTTTAAACTTACCCCCATCTTCGCTGCGCGCTCCCGTCCGAAAATCCAAAACTGCTCGGGTGGCCTCCAAGCATTTTGGGGCGGGCGCATGCGCAGTTCGGATTTTTGGCTGGGAGACGAGAAGAGACGCAAGGTAAGTCTATGGACGCGTGCACCCGCATAAAGACAGCGTGAAACAAGTGCCAGCAAGGACAGAGGAGTCGGCGCTGGATCGGAGACCTGCAGCAGCACTGGAGAGAAGGCTGAAAAGGACAGGAAAGAAGATCGGATTAAGAGACATCATTTAAGGTAAGTGCTTTAATTAACATTGGGGGAGGGAAAAAACTTTTTCTACTTTAATGTCACTTTAATACTACTTACATGTATATAGTATATGTATTATGTTATAATGTAATCTCAATACAAACTAGTAGACTAAACCTGAGCTTGCCTATAACAATTCCATAACGAAATGAAGCTTGGAGCGCTGGCTACTTTATAAACACACACCGGGACCATGGGGAAGAAAAGTAGCCACCCTCCAGAAGGCAGGACAGTGTCAGCATGGATTCAGAGATGATTTGATGATCCACAGCCTAGTGATACACAAGTAATGTCCAGTATTGTAATAGTTAAGGGACTTGAATACAATCTTGAGATTTAACTCCTGAGTTTAGTGTCACTTTAAACACAGGTATATTGATAAATCATTTGAGCTCTTAAATCTTATACCACCTCAATACTAAATATTTGTAAGTCGAATTGTTTATTGAAGCTTGTACCACATCAATGGTGTCCCTCCCAAGGTCCACCCCTCCTTTCCCCATCCACACACTTCATCCAATCATGGGGTTAGTCATCGAGATGAGGGCAGACCAGGGTAGGCTGTGCTTTATACTATCAAGTTCATGTGCATGTCATTACATGGTAACACAATAAAACGGGACCAGCTTTATACCTCACTGAAATGGACAAGAATTTAGCATACAATGATTTGCAAATTTAACAATGATATTATATACATAAGTAAATAAATACATTAATTTAGCGCAACAATTATTTTCTTAATTAGTTGGCCGATTATTTTTTAGATCAACTAATCGGCGCCATACACTCGGGCCTCTGCAGCGCCATACACTCGGGCCTCTGCAGCGCCATACACTCGGGCCTCTGCAGCGCCATACACATCCCTGGCATGTAAACAAACAAAAACAGGGGGCGCCTTCCTTAATGTAGATACCTTTTTATTGAGCAAATAGCAAACATAGAATAATACTCACAAAAGAGTAGATGACAATAAACCTTCAAAGTCAGAAGTTGATCATCAGTCTTAACAAAAGCAAGACACAGCATGCGAGAGCTGCACAGATGACAGTTGCTGTGTAACAGCACAATATGCCTGGGTTAACGTGTTTCCGGGGCCACGCCCCCTTACTCAGAACCTAACCTCTTCCTCCTTCCCATTGAATTAAATAGAGGCTAACAGCCAATCAGTAGAGCCTCTAGCTGACGGAACATGACTGTTAGTCGTGGCATATATGTTACAGAAAGAACTTGTGCAAGGAAAACATCACCAAATCATATTAACAAGATATTGCTAGACAAACTGCATGCAAAGCTTCACGTTGCTGCCCAACGATTTTCATTGTGGATTATTACCGGCTTAGTCGGTTAGTTGTTTCAGCCCTACATTTATTTATAAATGATATATGCAAGACTATCACTATGGCTTTTTTCATGATACAAAGTACAAAAACACTACAAGCTATATACGAGCTTGTGAAATAGAAGGCTGGTCCCCTTTAATGTATGCCCTACGTCAGTGGCAGTGGGTCCCTCTAAACAGACTCATGGAGGCTATAACACAATCATTTTTTTTAAAAATCAACTTTTTGATCAAGACAATATTTTCCCAGATGCTTTTCTAGCTACCTTTCTGTACCATTTTCATATGGAAGCCTCATTGTATTTTTAGAAAGTATACTAATGCAGTCACAATTCGCTGTTACCTTTCACACTGTACATTTTTAGCTTCTACAGTTTTTGTTCCCCGGGGGCTTCTGGGAGCTCTACAGAATCTGGCTTTGCATAGGGTTGCCAATACACTTGCATGAGTCACAACATAATGCACATAAAGTAGGCCTGAAATGGCACTGCTACTCCTTTGAGAAGAGATATGTTGCTTTATGAAGAATGTAGTGTATTTTATGTAAACGCATCTTTCGTAGTTGATATAGTTCTCATTCCATCAGTCAGGTTTTCAATGCAACTAGAAAAACTAAAGTAGGGTGTACAGTTGGAATTTTTTAGGAAAGAAGTCATTTTTGGAATGTTCATTTGAAAATCTGTTAATTAGTATGGTGCAAAATCGACAGACTAAAAAAAAAAAAACTCCCAACATTTTCAAAAGGAGCATGCCGGAAAATTTCTCATCGAACAAATTTGTCAATGTGGTTTTGGTTCGGAAACGCCATTCCAAAATAGAATCTTAAATAAAAGCAAAAATGGAGAAATTTCGAACGCCAATATGCAAGTTTCTGATGCCTGTATCGAACGTTCCGATGGTATTTTTTGTACGAACGTTCGTGCAAAAATCTACCCATGTATACTTAAAAGCCCATTCCCTTCAGGCATGCTGCACTGTGATTTTAAAACCGAATGGCTAAATGGCAAAAAAGGTCATCTTAGGACAGTTTTTGTAACAGACTGGAAAATAACACAATGATGTACAGGCTCTACTGAAAAAAATGATTATTTGTTCATGTCCTTGCATTTTGCCTACATTAAAAAATGCCATTTTGCTGACAGAAGTAGAGAACAGAGTGATGGCCTCAATTACGCACTGGTGGCAGGATGTGACTACGCTTTATTTCTTAAACCTTAACTTTTATTTGTGCAGTCAGCTGTAAGATTAAGACACCACTGCGTGACAAATCTTCACACTACATTTCAGCGATGCCCCTTGGTGAAGAATAAAGTAGCAGCACCTGTCAACATGTTTACTGTCAGAAAATGTGTATGTAGCAGAATCTAACTGGCCCAGAATCCCACCTCTACCATTCCCAGTCTGTACAAAAGGGATTATTCACACTACTTTAGTTCAATACGACATTTCAAGATTTTTTAACACATAACTGTATTTGGCTCCATCATGGACCTGGCTGTGGTGTATGCAACCAACCCCTGTTTTTAACACATATTGCCCATAAAGTTTAGAACTTGTTTGTGCTCACTAGCTGGGGAATATTTAGATACTGCAGGGTTCTCTGGTTATTCTGTCTAGCAGGAGTACCTGGATCGCAAGAGTGGCCAAACAGAACTACAAACATTCAAGAAGGAAAGATGGTTCACAGATATGTATTCAACTGTTGGACTGGAGATCACCTGACTGTCACCTGCATTGAATCCACAGAAAGGATGTCCTGGAGTTGGAGAGAGTCCAGAGAAGGGCAACTAAAATAATTAAGGGGCTGGAGGACCTAAGCTATGAGACAAGGTTACTAACGTTAAACTTGTTCATGCTAGAAGTGAGGAGAGTAAGAGGGGACATGATTTTGATGTACAAAATGTTTAGTGGTGATGCCAACATCAGCAATAAACTGTTTGTAGTAAACTTCATAACAAAGACTAGAGGTCACCATCGAAAATTGGTGGAGAAAAGATTTAACCAAAAGGGGCGTAGGGGCTTTTTTCAGTTAGAGCAGTTCACATCTGGAACTCATTGCCACAAGAAGTGGTATCAGCTGAGAGTATTGAATCATTCAAAAAGCATTTAGATACCTTCCTCAGAGACCGTAACATAAAGGGGTACAGGTACACTTAAAAACAAGGTCACACAGAGACTCGTGTACACACACACACACACACACACACACACACACAATAACATACATACACGCAATACGTTGAACTTGATGGACCTGTGTCTTTATTCAACCTCAAATACTATGTAACTATGAATTATATGCAAGTCATTATTCTTAAAAACTGTATTAACATATATAAATACAACTGTAAGCGTAATGCAAGCACATATTCAGAAAAAAAAGGAGAAATGGAAAAGAGGAAATTGCAATAAAGACTCTCAACACTGAAAATAGAGGAAATTCTGATGTTTGCAAAAGGATTGGCACAAGCCGCCTGAGTTCTAAAGTTCTGCAAATAAAACAAAAGTACATTTCATAAGAGATTGAAAATAAAAAGCATATGGATTCAACTCTAAACTCCAAACAGATATAACAAAAAAAAACAAACTTAAATTGATATTAAAATTCAAAAGGTTTTGAAGCACTTTTACCTTGATCCGATGGCAGCGATTTCGCTGCTTGCTTATATCCAGAGGTAAAAGTCTTCAATGTCCTGGCTCCACCTGTGCATTAGTGTCCCAAAAGACTTCTATGTCCCGAGGACGGAAAGGAATGAAGACCGTCCTATAGAAGTCTATGGGATCTTAATGCGCAAGTGCGGCCAGGATGGTACAGACTTGCAGTGCTGGATGTAGGCAAATGAACTGTGGTCGTCAGAGAAAGGAGAGTATATATCTGTGGAGGTTTGAGAGTCAGGGGGAAGGGGAAAAAAAGGATAAGTGCACTTTGTTTTTAAAGTGTAATCATCCTTTAAATGTAAAGGTTTGTGACTGAACCACTAGAGGTAGAGAAGATTAGCCACTATCATCACTTTCCCTGTTTAAGGGGCCTCTACACAAGTACATGAACATAATAAATTGCAGCATACCAGTCCTTAGATGTGCTGGCTGAATTAGGTTTTTTTTTTTTCTTTCGGGCTGTTTTCCGTTTATTTTCAGCTGCTGATCCTGCCAGCAACACAACTTCTTACTTAGAGTGACAATGGTCAGTCCTTGTACATTATGTATGAAGAAGCAGCATTGTCCCTCCTCTTCTCCATAACAGTGGGGAGTGGTTCTGTAGTCGTCAGATAGTTGTCAATAATGTACCCGATAAGAGGGCAGCACAGAAAGTTATCAGCTGAAAAGGTTTCTGGCAGGATGAATATGTATTATTATTTTTATTTTAAATTTCTGAACAGAATGCAACAAAATGCTTTTTATTTTATACTTGACAGACTAAAAAGGTACCAAATAAGTAACTTCTTTGGTAGGGTTTACTGAATAGATGTGATGAGCAGCTATAAAGCTGGCAGTGACATGACATCCAAACATTGTGTAAACTTGGCTGCTTTATACAAAAATATACAGGGCCCCTGCACGCCTTCGTGTATGTGATCAGGCAGCCAAATGACTGCTGATGACATCCAGAAGTCTACAGATTCCCTTTTTGTTCCTGCCCAGTGTCCCCCTTCCCTGGCTCTTCCCTCGGCATAATACTTATAGAATAATACAGCAGCTGCTACCACAGCATGTAGGCATGTCGCTTTTTTACAGTTGTGCTTTACTTGATTTTCACCAATGCTAAAAAAAAAAAGCACAATTAAAAATGTACAAACATTTGCTGTTTATTAACATTAGGGCCCCGTTTACACTTGAGGCCCCCGTCAGCACAGGGCAGCCCGTTCATTACATGAATGTACAGGCAAAGAAACTCATGCAGCATTTTGAGCCGCGAGCTTTACATATTTTTTTGACCACACATTTTCACGTGTGTCAAGGGGAAACACACGGGCAAAGACGTAATTAGCCTTCAGCGTCTGGGCTGCCATTAAAAAGTAATGGTGCTGCCAGTACGTGGTGTGTTTTCTAGAGTTGCTTGAACGCACATCAATGTGCATAGTTTGGTGCATGATCACAGAAGCACCATAGTGTAAACAAGGTCTAAAAGTTTTATCCTTTAGATTCAGTAAGAATTTTGGAACTTATGTTGTATTTGTGCACTAATCAAATATTTTAGTGTATTTTTATAGAAAATATGGATTTGATACACATTTGCACAACTATGATGGGGACCTATGGAACCAGTACCAGCAATCAGCACCATCGTTTATTCTACAGGCCCTGTGCTTTCAGAAAACAAACATTTTGAAGAGGTTGATGTCTTCATTTCTTTTTCCTGAAAAGCGACATTAAACCCCTTAGATTTTTTAACATAAAACAATACTGTAATGTGTGCCTTACTGTAATCCATGGTCGTTTCACGCAGACTGAACAGGGAGTGAGAGGATATCTTTCCAATGTGAGAGAAGTGTCTGGAAATTTCCCATCTGATCCTGTACTGGTGGCACCTCAACATTTGGGTTTACCCTCACTTACATTACCGGTGACCAGGACAATTAGTGAACGAAAAGTCCCTTATTGGGATGCAGACAGCAATAATTACATGACACGGGTTTTAATCCCTCATCACTATGCAATTCTGAAATATTTTTTTTAGTTTCTAATTTCTTTAGTTATAGATTAACCATTTTAAAGAAAGACCAGCTAATGCAAGATTCTTTCAAGTATTTGTAAATGACCTTGGCAAGACCACAGCTGATTACCTTGGAAGGAAGGAATGCTGTGGCTTTGACAGGGCATTACACCATCCACAAGGAACTTGAATACGGCATAAACAAACACACCTGAGGAAGAGGCATTTGATGCTGACAATTCTTGTAGCTCATGATCTCAGACAAGCCTCAGTCATGTCTGGAAACATCATAACAAAAAGACTGAAGGCTCGAGACAACATTTACTACACTCACACTTGAGGGCTTTATGTTGTCAAACATGACTAAGCAAGAAGAGAAAATTTCAAAACAAATACAGTAAAAGGATCATTATAGCCGGACAAGTACATACAGAGTGTAAGATTTGTGAAAATAAAAAATAAAGACCATAAGAACTTTAATCCAATGCATAACACTTAGGAAAATACACCAAAAACAAAGAAATGGGATAAACGCCACTTCCATAAACAGAAATTAATAATACCATCAAAGTTTGATCAGCTTCAAAACTGCTGCTGCTTCAGAGCAACATAAATGACTGTATCTGGAGCAGTCTCTCTCAACTTGAGTGCCGCGATACCCCGGGGTGCCTTCTGGCATCGTCAGTGGTACCTTCAAATTTTTGCTGGGGGGAGTAGGGAGGGTCAGGATTCTGATGTGAAGGAGGCTCCAAAGAAGAAGAGAGGGGCTTCTGATGTGAAAGGGGGAAACTCATCACATTTGTTTTTTTTTTTCCTGGGGTCCCCCCTTAAATGTCATACCAGACCCTTGTCTAGCATAAGAGTTTGGTATTGATTTAGGGGAAGGAAGGGAGACGGATCACACATCGTTTATTACATTTTTGCATACTTGTAAAAGGTGCTGTGACTTAAAAAAAGGTTGAGGAATGCTGATCAGGAGGGTAATAATGCCACAGCAGGAAGAGCTATCTAGTTTAGGAGGAGGAACTTTGTGGCAAATCTAGAAAATCTGATACCTTCAACGAAAACTGCAATCATCCTGAATATTAGATATTCATGCAATCTGTGGGTAAGTATCAATGCAACCCGACCCAGATCAGGACAGAGAACATGCATTATTGAAGGCAGTCGTGGAGATTTAAAAAAATAAAATAGGACAAATACAGAGCAATTAAGTAGTAAAAATGGAGTAGCATAAGAAATAAAACACATTCACAACAGTCCAAGCACAGATACACATTTAAAATTAAATAGTATATGGCCAGCTTAAAGTGACATTAAAGGATAAATCTCCCAACCCCCCCCCCCCCCCCCCCCATGTTAGTGTAAGAACTTACCTTAAATTATGCCTCTTGATCCTATCATCTTCCTTCATGCAGCTTTCAGCTGTCCCTCCAACGCTGGTGCCGGTCTCCCATGCAGCGTTGACTCCTCTGTGCTAACTGGCACTTCCTATCCCACGGAGTCTGTGCGGGTTCTGCTCCATAGACTTACCTTGTGTCTCTCCTTGTCTCCCATCCAAACATCTGAAGTGCGCATGCGCCCACCCCAAGATCCTTTGCGGCCGCCCGAGACTCTTCAGATGTTTGGACGAAAGCACACGGCGAAGACACAGGTAAGTTTAAAAACACGTTTGAAAAGTTTTGGGGGGTTTTTTATTCATGTTTTTGCATATCCCTACTGCTTCCTAGCATTAGGTATATGCAAAAAACGGGTTTAATAACCCTATAACTGTAACTGCAACAGCGTGATGTATTGATGAATGGAGAGGGAAGCACAGAAAACATAATCAGTGGGAGGATTAAAAGAACCTTTCGCTTTGCTCCTGATAGTCAAAGTTTCACAACTTTCTAGATATCAACCGCATTTCACAGACTAATTACAGTTGTTGCCCGCAGTTGCTCTTTAAAGCTGGAAATAGATTCTCTCTTCTCCCCCCTCCTCCCCCATCAAATATAAACAAGCTATGCCAAAGAACTATACCAAAGAACACATTAAACCTCGTTTTACATGTCTTTACATGACGGCCAAAAAAGTAACAAACACAAGAGCAAAGACATTGAGTTACAACAAACCTTGATCAATGTGCAAACTGAGTGGCTTTACTGTGCTTTACAGTCCATGAGTTATAGGTTCTAAATCAACCAAGTTTTGAAAAGATAAATAATACTGAGTACAACATACACATACATGAAATACAATATACACATACATTATCCTTCTACAAAACAAGTTTGCATACTATATAAATATAACAGAAGTCCATGTGGTTAGAAAAAATGAGCTGACATAACTTAGGAATTCCTTTGTAGCAGTTTCAGGTTTTGTTAACCCCTTCATGACTGAGGCCCTTTTTTCCATTTTTGCACCCATGTTATATTCCACATTTTAGGCCTGAAAATGACGTAAAACCCCCCAACATTATATATTTTCTGAATGCCAAGACCCTATAGAATAAAATGGTGGTAGTTGAAAATTTTTATGTTGCGCAATATTAGCGCAACTCCTTATTAAACCCCAAAATTTAGTGACAAATTTAATTAAATGCCCCAAAACACAACAAATTACCCATTTTTTTATTAAATATAAAAGATGAGGTTACAACGAGTAAAACGATACCCAACATGCCCAGTTTACAGATTGCGTGCGACCGTGAAACGGCGAAAAACTGCAGTACCCCAAAAAGTCAATAAAAGACACTTTAAAAGCCCCCACAGGTCATCAATTTAGAGATACCCCAAAATACTGGCCCTAGAATTATTGCTCTCACTCCGGCGTGCGCGGCGATACCCAACATGTGTAGCGCGTTCGTCGTTTTCATGCGTAGGCGCACCCGACGCGTGTTTACGTGGCGACGCGCGTGCTCGCGGGGGCGGGGTACTTTTAAATTTTTTTTTATTATTATTAGATTTATTTTATTTCATTTTAATTTTAAAAACTGTTTTTTTTTTTTTTTTTACTTTACTTTGACTGCTATCACATGGGGGGGCTTGCAAGCCCCCCCATGTAATAGCAGATGGTGGTGACAGGTCCTCTTTAAGGTGATGCTGGGGGTCCAAAAGACCCTCAGTGTCACCTTTACACTGGAAATAAGCTATTGAAGTGCAGATCGCACTTCAATAGCTTATAGCTGGGCTGCAGGAGCCCAGAACTGACAGCCCAGGGACCGGAAGTGATGCAATCTGCATCGCTCCCGGTCCCATAGAACGGGGAGGGGATCGATGAACGGAAGTTCGTCGACCTCCTCCCCAGCTCCCCGCGGACACAAAGATCGCCGGTCCCGGGCCCGTAGGAGGGGCAACGGAGCCCGGGAAGCACGGCGGGGGTGTCGGGGGGGGGGGGCGGCCCCTTCTTCGGGACGCAGAAGCGATCTGGCGACAGGTAAGTCGCCAGGATCGCTTCTGTTGTAAAGCCGACAGTCGGCTCTACAAGTTTAAACAGAGTCCCGGCGGCAAAAGTCGCCGGGAGTCTGTTTAAACAGCCCCGATGCTGGCGACGTACACTGTACGTCGTCAGTCACGAAGGGGTTAATGCCTGACAAGAACCAACACTGGAGGGGTGTAAGATTAGTGAGCAAATTGTTTGCAAGGGGCCCTATATTACTCTGTAACAAGAAATTATACCCTCCTACATTCAAGGAGATGGTCACAAATTATAATATGAAAATAATGTCTAATGTAAAGCGTGGGGATTTAAAAAAAAAAAATGTCTAAATGCATTGTTGTTCAAAGCAGTGTATTTACAGAACCAATTGCAGGGCTGACACAGGAAAACTATGCTTCCATACATCAGATATTAATGTGGCACCCTAAGGCCTTGTTCACACCACACGCGTTCCAGGAGCAGAGCAGTTACAGACCGGATCAAAACTGCATCCAATGTATTTCAATGCTATTTTGGGCTCTAGTTCACACCGCAGTGTTCAGTTCCAGAGCATGTAAAAAAAACTGCAGCAAGCCCTATTTCACCCGCTGTGGAACGCATCAAAAACGCATGCAAACGCCCTGGAACGCACTGAAAGCCCATTTTAAAAAACACAAAAAAAGTGTTTAACCAATAACGACCCGGAGCGCATCAAAAAGGTGGCACACCCCACTGCACTGCGTGTGCAGAAACTCATGCAGATCTGGTCTGCATTTGGTGTGAACAAGGCCTTTGGGTCCATTCACACCATCTATATTGGAGCTGCACTGGCCGTTGTTTCCAGCTCAGCCTCAACGCAAGGACAAGTCCTGGACGAGCTCGGTTCACACCACCGCATTGCGATGGGAACACGATGGTGTGCATTGATGCTGTACTATTTGTTCAGCGTAGCGGGATGTGCCGAAGCTGTACTTAACCTCTCCAAGCTTCAGTGCTATCCTCTGCTTCTTCCTTGGTCCAGCATCAGCAGTCCTCTTTGGCCAGAATGCCCCATAATTCTACCCATTGCGAGTCCAGCCTGTCATTGACACGCCCCTGGGGGGGGGGGGGTGTTGGGGGGCACATCATGTTGGCTGGGCTCACAGTAATCCAGGACTGAGCAGCATTCACGTGTCATTACTGGGCCGCTACTCAGTCCAGGAAGTATGCCCACTGCTGCCACAACTCAAAGTAGATGAAGTTCCAGTGACATGACCCAACTGGCTGGACTGCAAGAAAAAAATATGTACAGGTTTTTTTTTTCTTAAAGAACTGCGGGCACTTGGAAGGGAAGGGGCGGGGACCAGTGTCTGGTTGGGTAATTAAAGCTGGGGTGCTGCTTTAAAGTAGAGTATACACTTTTTTTTCTCTCAATCTGCAGGCTAAACTAAAAGAAAACAAAAAACAACAGACTCCACCATCCACGCTAAACAGTGTGGGCGAATGAATCCCCCCCACTGTTTCCATTGTAAGTATCGTTCAGTCGAAGATTTTTCAACCAGCTCCTTCAATCTCCTGATCGAAGGATGTTGGCTGGAAGGTAGCGACAGCAGCACCCACTGAGCGAATTTCGGCTGGTTCAACAAAAACCGGCCGAAGTTGGCATTGTGTATGGTTGGCTTAAGCAAACCTTTTGCTTTGCCATGTATGGGCCAAGTACAGGTTCAGTTTTCATTATGCAACCATAAGGGATAATTCTGCAGATATAAACAGAAGCTAAGCTTTATAATGGAATCTGTACAAGGCTTAGATCTTCAAATTTCCCCTTCATGAGACTTTTCTGCTGCCTTATCACGGCATTCTCGCCAGTTTGTACCTTGTATTGTAAAATCATATAACCAAAATCGGTAAATCTATTGTTTTTGCTCTTTCTACAAAAAATGACAGTTAAACAAATGGAAAGGCCCCTTTTTCAGCCACTATTCGCCTTTTAGTGCATCAATTCCGTTACTAGACAGCTTAATTTACTGCAAATTGATCTTGGTCTTTTTTTTTTGGTGACTTTGAATGCCAGATAATTTTTTAACTCCTACTGACCATGGAAAACAAGCATCTCAGGTAGACAGACTCATAATTCTTATCTACATGCCTCACTGCACAGGAGGGAGACAACAAGATGGATGCTATGACTTGGTAAACAGGGAGAGCACAGTGAAGTGAAGTGAAGTGTGAGAGGCACCTGGGTGACTCATAGGCGTCTCCAGCAGTGTGTGGTAGACCTGTCTCACCTTTCTGTGAACTGCAAATGTCTTGAGATAAGAACACATTATGGCAGTCCTCATCGACTTGCAGTAACAACGCAAGTTCTTTCATACAAAAAAGAATCAAAAAAACTTGGCAGAACCCAAATTATTGCAAGAAAAGGATCACGTACTTTTACATTCCCATTGCCATTACAGGAGCCCCATTGCTGGTATACTAGACTCATGAGGGTTTTATCAAAGAACACTTTTTGTGATTTTTAAAGATTGAAGTTATTTACAGGAGGCAGGTTTTTGAAAAAAAACAAAAATGGGGGAAATGTATCGAAACTGGAGCAGCCAGATTCTAGAGCAGTTGGCCATGGCAACCAATCAGCATCTCTCTTCAGTTTGTTCAGTTAAGGTTTGAAAATGAGACAAAGAAGCGGATTGGTTGCAGTGCAAATCTGCTCCAGATTTTGTCTGCTCCAATTTTCATAAATCCCTCTCAATGTGTTTTAAAAGCTCGCATTTTAATCATCAAAGTGTACAAATGAGCTTCAGATCTACCAAATGAACATGGCCATAGAAACTAATGTGATTTTGTTTGGCCTTTTTTTCCCCGTACCATTTCTTAGGGCAGAAAAAGCGCTACAAAACACTAGGTGTGAACCAGGACTTATAAAGTGGACCTGTACTTTACCACTGCAGTTGCTTATACTGGCCTTTCTTTCACTGCCTTGTCACTCTTTGCCTGTGGGAGTGACGAGTTGCAACTTGGAGCTCACACAGGGCTGAGGACGGTCTCGCTGTCCCCATATGACAGCACTGGGTACCTGAGCAGCCAATTGTCGAGCATGCTGATGTCACATGGGAGGAAGGGGAGTCAAGTACACAGTAGATTACTTCCAGAACAGAGTGGCAGGGGAGAGAAGGTAAACGTAATTAGTTTCAGGTGCACACCATCGAATGGGGCCAATTGAATGAGTTTCACAAATTCCTGTGTGAGACTCATATGATCTCCTGCAGCCAATGACAGCACCTGGGCACAAACCATCTGCATGTCGGTGTGGTCATTCGCAGGCAAATCACAGGCTGTGTGATTACATGCAAACAGCTGAGGGTGAGGGTGGTGGCAGCTGTCATTGGATTATACAGCACCTCTCACCCACAGGAGAGCACACAAGTCACTGTAGGAAAATGCATTAGTGGGATCTATAATGTTCCCTTAGTGATAGGTACATTAAGGCCCCATTCATACCTGCAAATGGGGGAAATCGCATGAGTCTTACAAATTCCTCCTTAAGAGAGCCATTGCTTAAATGATCAAATGTCCTTTCTACAGAATGTCTGTGTACCCAAAAGCTTACATCAGTGCCAAACTCTGCAAGATTTTGTTCCCATAGAGACAGAAATCATCAAACTGAAAGGAGATGCGTTACTGGCATTGGGCTTCTCATGATGCAGTTTTATAGGATTGCATAAGAATGCTGAGTAAAGCTGCAGTTTGGTGAGATTTGACAGCCTAGAATCTAATAATTAACTGTGGAAGTGGTTATTTCCTTAGCTTGGGCCGCTGCGGAGAATTCTCACACTACGTATATGAATCATTTAACAATTTTATCATTTTGTGGGTGTAACACCATTTAATCTTTAACTTACAGAAGTCTATTTTAATACAGCCAATTACCACAGCAAGTACAGTATATTAATTCACAGTCACAAGGACTTTCACAGCGAAGTGTACCATTCAAAGGCTCAATAAGACCACAAAACCCGACAGCACATACAATTCTGTTTACAATTTCATATAAAAAAGGGACTTCTTCCTCATCTACAGATTTCTCCTGCATCTTGCTACATGTTCTTCTCTAGAATGACCATCTAGAACAGGGGTGGCAAACACAAGGCCTGCGGGCCGAATCCGGCCCGCCAGACCTTGTAATGTGGCCCGCACAGCGCTGCCTGCTGTCAGGATGGCGGAGCGGTGAGGGGGAGAGAAGCCGCGCCCGCAGCTGTCAGGATGGCCGAGCAGGTAGGAGATCGGAGCCGCTGTC
>NW_017306803.1:871468-877321 GCF_000935625.1 Nanorana parkeri
ATGTAAAGTTACAAATAAAAAAGAATTACATTTTTGTTAAAGTCCCCCCCATACATACACGCATGCAAACAGGCGTCGGGTGCGCATACGTGTGAAAACGACGATTTCGCCCATTACGCCGCACATGTTACATATCGCCGCGAACGTCGGAATGAGAGCAATAATTGTAGGGCTATCAATCACTGATAACACTAAACTGATGAGCGGTAAAAGCTTTTAAAGTGTCACCTATGGTCAATTTTGGGCATGGTAAATTTTTGCGATTTTGCGGGTGCGCGCAATTTTAAAGCATGACATGTTTGGTGTCTATTTACCCAACGTGACCCCGACTCTTATATTTTAGCAAAAATATGGGTGATAAATGGGTGTGGTTACCGGGGATGTGGCCGCTATCACCAGTAGCAACTGAATGCAGAGGCAACTATTTATGATAATAAAGAGTAGATGCATAGTCCTATACAACCGGCCCTTTGAGGGTAATCATACTGCTGATGCAGCCCCCGATGAATTTGAGTTTGCCACCCTGATCTAGAAAGAATTGTGTTATAACAAAAATAGTGATACTGAAGTACTGAAATATGTGTATGTGTGCTATATACTGTAATATTAGGAATGTGTACCTTTACAGAAAAGCCATGGCATAGATTTATCAGTCAGGGAATTTTAATTCTCAGCTCACATGAAGGAATATTTATCAGCAGCTTTCAAACCCTTTCTCCGAGCTTCACAATGTCTTCATTAGCGGAGAGAATGCTGACAGTTCCTTTGAAGTACAAAGTGCTTCCTATGGTTTACACATTCTTCATCTTGGTTTAAGTGGCATGTTCATTACAAACAGCAAACTCTCCTTTGCTGGGCACATTAAAAACCTCCTGGCTGATGTCCTTTCCACAGATGTACTTATTACTTGGCATGTACCAGAGGACTGGCCTGCTGTCAGGAGAAGAGATAGCAAATTGTTTACCAGCTGGGTCATACTGCAAGGTGTTTTGGAAGTTCATTCATTACTTTCTACTGGCCTATACAGTTCCATCTAAACTCCAGACAAAAAGATAATCCTACAGCAGAAACACATTTAAAAGAAGCTGAAGATTTGCATTTTTGTCCATACAGGCCTGAGAAATACTCAGCCCTACTGCATAGCAAAATCAGGTTGGGACTTGTCTTTTCTCTGTTGTCTTGTAGTTCAGTATTAAAGCTTTATCACCTCCCTGCGCCAAGCATGTAACTGGACCATGAGATCTCCTTCACATTTCTCACACGCATTCCGCTTTGGTGCATTAACACATGTTAATGCGTGCTGCCTTAAGGAAGCCCATTCATCATTAATGGGCTACCGGTGCACGGGAATTGATTAGAAAAGAATGACCCTTTAACAAGGCATCCTACCACAATGGTATAAGTGTTTTGGTGAGTTGCAGGGCATTAGGCTCTAGCGTACAATGTGTTGGAAAGCTTTTCACAATGAATGGCACCTCTACACGCCGCACATACAGCAGGTGCACTGCCTTGTGTTGTGGTTACTTGCGTTTTAGGGCACATTGCCACAACACACAAATGTGCTTGGGCCCTGAAGAGTGCTGCTGTGCAGGGGGAAATACAGGAGGCCGATACCAAGTCATACTCAGGTACATACACTAAGTGCATTTAAAAGGGTGATCCTGCCACAAAGGGTGATCCTTGTTCAGCCACTTCCTGTTGTAGAGCAAAAACGGTCTCCCAAATGTGCTTCTAAGAGCAGGTTCACACCATTTTCCGCACCAGATCTGGTCCGGAAAATGGTGTGAACCTGCCCGAAGTTCCAATGTATTCCAGACCAGACAAAATGAGACATGCAGTATTTTTCTGGTCTGGTCCAGACTGCACTGTTGTGAACAGAGGCCAGAAAAAGCATAGGGATACATTAGGATGCATTTTGGGTCCTGAAACAATCTGGTCTGGAGATAATGTGGTGTGAATGGGCACTAAATCTTCACTCTAACACATGCACATACAGTGGTTACACAAATGGCTGTGGCTACACAAATTGCAGAGGTATGGGCCATGGGTACTGCTATTAGAAAATCAGTCCAGAGCAATCATTTGCAGCCTACAGTGGAGTGAGCTTGGAGCGATGGCTACTTTCCAACATACATGGGCAACAAACGTAGCCACCCTCCAGAAAGAAGGACAGTGTCAGCACCAATTCAGAGATGATTTAAGCATCTACAGCCAAGTGATACACAGATAAGACACATTTTTGTTAATAGTTATGGTACTTTAAACACAGGAATTAAATCTTAAAAATGCATTAGTGTCACTTTAAGGATATCCACTGGACAACATATTGTTGTGTCCCACTCACAAAATGTGTACATGGTATGGAGTATGCAGTAACACGGTAGAGAGAACGCCATGGTTGGAGGACCGGCTGTTCACATGACTGACCGCTTTCATTTTTTTATTCCATTCATTTACAAAGCAATCTGCTTGCTTCAGAGCCCTCAGGGAAATAAAGTGCAATGTACATGAGTAAAGCACACCACTGTGCTTTATAAATTAGGCTTTATAACGGGGCCCATCATTGTATTGTTTTCTGTGTAATACCCTAGACTTGCATACAAACAAGAGCCCTACAGTACCTCTCCTGGAAACTGTGACTAAATTGGTTTCGCATCACCATGAACTAAGTAATTGAAGAATGGGTGTGTGAAATTCTATTATTTATGCTACAGAAATGCAAAAGGAAGCTGGAAGGGAAATTGGTTATTTAAAAAAAGTCAAGCAAAAAATATCACTTCCTGTTTGAAATGTGGTGTGTCAGAGGAATTTGAATATACCGATTGTCAGAAAACAATCCCTAAACAAACAAAAATAAAATGTTATTCATACCTGCTAACACTTCAACGTATTACCATGATGCACTTTATTCTAAAACTAATAGGGCCAACTAGCATGTATTTAGAGGAGAGAATACATATTACTGCTTATTTAATGCTGTACTTCAGGCAAACAGATTACATTACTAAATGTATAGGAGGGTTCATTTACCTTCCAAATTATTTAAAAACTGTTCTCAAGCAGGTTTTAAGATTTAGATAAGATTCTCAGGACTTAGGACCTCACTTTTCACTACTGCAGTAAAACAATACAACTGGATCACCTCCCTGCATCCAACCCGCGCAGCAAGACAGAAAGGTAATCTCTCTCCTCTGTCCTTCTTTCAGCATGTTTGTCAGCACAGGGATGGAGGGGGATCGGTTCTGTAGTCTAGCACAGGAGAACTCAGGCAGAGCTGAAAACATTGCTTAAAATTTCTGTGCATCAAAGGTGATGTTGTCAGTTTATTAAAGGATGTTAGGAGCTTACTTGATTTCTGGCAGGATCACCGGGTATTTTTCTATATCTACTGTGTTGTAGACAAAATATATACATGTAAATGAGAATTTTTGGATTGCCTCCTTTGACAAAAGTCAATTAAAAATAGAAAGAAAATATATAAGGAATACTTTACAATCACAATACAATTCAAGACAAAATGGTTAGGAGGGCTCTGCCCGTGAGGGCTTACAATCTAAAAAGGGAGGGGCCAGTGATACATGAGGAGGTAGATGTTTAGGTAACCTGCACAATAATTACTGAGCATATGCATCTATGAAAATAATCTGTAGTTCCCCTTTATCAATAGGAGCTTTTCTGCAAAGGAAACATGAACTCACACATGAAAGCAACACCACCAAGAACATTTTCAGTAGATAATGGATGGGCAGTACTACCCAATATCAAGAAACTAATTACTGACCATTAGTCACAAGCGCTTTCAGAATAAACAGATCTATAAAATAGGAGTCGTGTTCTTTTAGGGCATCTTCAAAACAACATGTTTTTGCATCTACTTTCTGTGTCTTTTAAGTGTTGGTTAACTGAACAAGAACCAAGTCATTAAAATAAAATCAAAGGCTAGAGTAAGGTTCTCAAATCACCTGAGGCCCAATTATGTAAATAAAATCGTCACATTACTGTCACTGGTATTGGCTATTTAAAAACACTGAATGTAGGAAGATACAATTACACAAGCTACAAACGTCACAGTTCAATCGAATTCACAAGGTTTCGGCAACTTTTTTGTCCGCTTTACTATGATTTATGGAGATTGCTTAGATACAGCTATATGCCGAGGAAACCGAGCAACTTAAGAATTAGTTACTAATTAGCAATTTTGTTAAGACACACACCAAATCAATTCTCCCTATTCAACACCGATCAATTACCTAGTGGTTAGACTCAATATACCGCAGAACCCATATGTTTAATAATGACAAAGCAATAATAAATGAGAACAGCTGGTGTTAGGCCATTTACAGACGTTTGACCATGTGACCCTGTAGAGAATAACATTGCCTAGAGGTCCTGACGCTTTCACTGCGGGTTTCCAGAGCATGTGTCAGTTAATGCATACAGAGCGAAGAGCCCGATAATTAGGATGTTAAGCTCACACTGACTCTCTATTGTTTCAGAAGACTCCGACTCACAGGTCCCTGTGGTTACACATAATCCCCCATCCCACTCATATTCAACACTGCTGCAGCAGAGATCGGTGAAGGTTTTCATTCTAGAACATGCACTGCAGTTTTCCACAGTACAATCTAAACAATGGTTGGCTTTGTGCAGACATATTTGTGAGGCAACAACCTCAAAATGGTTGTCCATTTCTTTGACCTGTTCCTAAATGAGCACAAAGGAGACCCAGTAGTGGCTTTAACTACATGAACGCAGGTGCATACTTGGCAGAGGTAGAAATGCAAAAATGATCATAATACAGATATGAAGGATTTTACACAGCTCAGATTAAAGTAAAGAGGGTGGAATTTCTTACTTTACCACAAATGTGTGTCTTCTAGATGGCATTACCAATTTGCTTATCAATTTAGCTTGTTTCTAGGAACTTTTAAAAATGGTCTAGTCATGGAGTAATGACTAAAGTACCGAAATGTCTTAAATGGAAAACTATTTTGGACAAATGGATGAATACACAACTTCAAGGAGGCTTTACAATTTTAGCCAACATCAGTCTTAAAGGGTTTCTAAACCCTCAGCTTTTTTTGCATAGATCTACTGCTAGTAAGCAGTAGATCTATGCAAAAAGTTTTTTTTTTAAACGCTTTAACAGAGGTTTAAAAACTTACCTGTATCTTCCCTACGTGATCCCGTCCAAAAATGTGAAACCGCTCAGGCGGCCGCAAAGCACCTTGGGGCAGGCGCAGTTCACATTTTCGGCCGGGACGCAAGGAGAGACACAAAGGTAAGTTTATGGACGCGTGCACCCGCATGCAGACACCGTGGGAGAGGAAGCGCCAGCAATCACAGAGGAGTCAGCACTGGATCGGAGACTGGCCTTAGCACTGGAGAGAAGGCTGAAAACTACAGGAAAGAAGATGATGATCGGAATAAGAGACCTCATTTAAGGTAAGTGCTTTTATTAACATTGTGTTGAGGCCAAAACATTTTTGCCTTTAATGTCACTTTAACTACCTATTCTTGTATAGTCATGGAGCCATAAAAAAAGTTATTTACAAGCACGAGATTTAAAATTTCTAGCAAAAATTAGAATAATTTTACTGCTGACATAATAGAGGGGTCATGAGCAGCCTGAATTTCCTGAACTGATCATTTGTGACAAAGACAGCTTACACATTTTCTTACTAGGAAACTGTCCAGAACCTCCAGTTTGAGGGCCAGTCCACACCACAGGCGTTTGTGGCACTTATTTGTCAGCACTAAAAAGCTCTCAACACAAGAAATTCCATTCATTTCTAAAGCACCTGTTCACGCCTCAGCGTAGAGTCTTACATAGAAAAAAAAAAAGCCTGTTGC
>NW_017306803.1:877337-880045 GCF_000935625.1 Nanorana parkeri
GGGGGGGGGGGAGATCAGCGCAATTAGTCCCCATAGACTCAATAGGAAACTGGGGCAAATCGCGCTGATCTGCCCAAAAAAAGGCTCATGTACCTTTTTCCAGCTACAGGCTTGTATTGAGCTTTTCAGTGCTAACAAATATGAGCCACAAGCGCCTGTGATGTGAACGGGGACTTAAGAGTGGTTTATTTTTGCACAGAACTCTGGATGACTGAAGTCAGCACAGCTTTGCTACGCTAAGGCTCCATTCACGGGCTGCACTGCAGTAATGCAAGGCATCGCATGCTACTTGTGTTGACAATGCAGTGCTATTCTTTCTGAATGGCACCCCAATGCACCATACCGATGGAGGTACGCTGCAGCAAAAGGTGCACCAATGCACTATTCCACGTTTTGGTGTGCGGTCAGAAAAGGTGCAGGTACGTTTTTTGGGACACAGATCTGTTTTCAGCCCATTCATTTTGAATAGTGAACATGTCATATCCCCTTTAGTAACTCTACCTCAATGTATTAAAATGTACATTATACATCAAATATAGAAACCACTTTGTTAATACGGACCAGGAAATGTATTGGTTATTTCTAATTGAGTTGCTGCAAAAGTCAAAAAGACAAATAAATGTTTAAACATTACAAATATAAAATAGCCGAGTAATTTAAAATAAAAACAGCATACATTACAGAGTGCAGAGCTCACAGATGATGGATTATCTATAATGAACGAAAAACCTCTACAATCACCTAAGGGCAAACAGCTATACATAATCATGGGAGTAGCTGGTTAATGAATTACGAGGCATTGTTGCCGGGTTCCAGAAAGTCCAGCTTTTTTCTTCCTGGCTAACACAATGAAGATAAAAAGGCAAAACAATATGTAAATTAAAAAAAATCAATCTGTCTGTCTATCCAACTCCAAAAAACATTTATTTACACAAGCTGCCTAACGCAACAAAGCACACTAAAATCCATGCATGTTCTAAGTTTGGTAACAAAGCACCCCACAATGCATGGTAATGTGTTACTTTGTGTTGTGGTGTGCTACAGTGCATGTCTCTTCGATTGAATGGCATCACAGCACACTGACACAAAAAGCATGTGTTTCCATGCATTACTAAACAGCAACAGTGTGACTGAAGCCTTACTATATTAAACACAACAGCAAAAATAAATCTTGCTACTGTCTTAATTGTAAATAAAAAAAAAATACAACATACTTTCTATAAAACAGGCTAACATTCATAGTATGAGTGTATATGTTTTACCCTTACACAAATGTGTTAGGTTTGCATTAATAAGGCTAGATTTACAACTTTGTGTTTGTGCTTGATGCATTTCCCATTGAAATGAATATAAATGCATCTCAACACATGTGGTAAGCCAAACACATCATGATGTGTATAATGTGTGTTGACATTCAATACAAAGTGCATTGCAACATGCATTAAAAACCACACAACAGCACACATTGACTAGCGTTTTGATGGGTTTCCAGCGATTTCAATAGAACGCGCATGGGGGGAAGGGGTTATGGACTGCATGGGTGTGAACCGGCCCTGAAGGAGTAGATGCTGTTGTGTGGCCTACTTTCTCTAGAGGTAAAGCTATGAAGAGCTAAGAATTTCCTTATAGAACAGGAGTAAAATAAGAATTTCTATGATCTTTTATGTTATGAATGTTCGTTAATCTATTAAAATCTACCTGTATACCTCAACAGATTCAGGGGAAGAGCCAAGTAAAACATATACGAATATACAATTCAAATAAGATAGAATCAAAACTGTGCGCCAACTTCTCTGATTTCAGCCTTACCGAACATCTGAAATCTCTAGCAAAGTGATAAAACTTAAAAATCATTTGGAATAATTGTTCCCTCGCATACTGCATAAACTATCAATTAGAAGTCCCCCCCGCGGGCTGAAGATCTCTCTAACGGAGAGCACCAAGATAGAATCAAAACTGTGCGCCAACTTCTCTGATTTCAGCCTTACCGAACATCTGAAATCTCTAGCAAAGTGATAAAACTTAAAAATCATTTGGAATAATTGTTCCCTCGCATACTGCATAAACTATCAATTAGAAGTCCCCCCCGCGGGCTGAAGATCTCTCTAACGGAGAGCACCACCATCATTGAGGTCCAAGGTACAGCCCTGTTTAAGTTCTGTTGCCCCTCAAGCTGGCGATCCCTACCACAGCTACTGGACCCCCTTCACCATGTTCCCGCAAGCCGCATCGCCAAGTGGAACCCAGATTGCCTCCTGTTGCCCGACACAAACGGCTCATACGTGATGACCTTTGCGCTCCTTCTCTCAACCACGTATGGGACCCCGGCTATTGCCAGGCCACGAATCCACGCTACGACAGATTGCCCCTCAAGCTGGCACAGACGACTCTTCTCGGCTGAGAATGACCCAGGTCGGCAACAACAGGACCTGAAGAGAGATGAGTACACAATATGCCCTAGACCTGATCACTGTACTATAAATGATACCTCATTGCCCCTACCCGATTAACCCCCTACACAATACGTGTGTTATAATGTTGATTTCATTGTTTTGCTGTTCTCTGTTATGTTGACCATTCATGTTGGCCTTTTGTTCTCCCGGGTTTGAAGAGTTATATGCCTTGCGGACTTTGTACAGTGAGCTCGCTCCTCCCCCCGGATTACCATCCCTTGCTCACCACTCCCTCAGAATGGTACGACACCTGCC
>NW_017306803.1:880830-882509 GCF_000935625.1 Nanorana parkeri
AAACTGATGGCCAAATTTGACGAATATGGACAACTATCCAATCTAAAGATTAACTTTACCAAATCAGAGATTATGCCCCTTAACATGCCACAGAACGCTAGAACTCACCTTCAAACGTCCTTTCCCTTTATCTGGTGCTCTGACCGAATCCCTTACCTAGGAATAAAGCTGACCTCAGACTTGACACGACTTTATGATGCCAACTTCGCACACTTACAAGACTCCGTACTGAAAGACCTCAAGTCTTGGAGAACGCACACCTTCTCATGGTTTGGAAGAGCAGCCTTATTGAAAATGAACGTGCTTCCTAGAATACTGTATCTCTTCCAAACCATTCCCATCAAGCTCCCGAGAACGTTCTTCAGAGCTATGGATACCGCATTCTCCACCTTCGTGTGGCAAGACGGGAGACCCCGCGTATCATGGTCCCTACTCAAATTGCACAAAACAAGAGGAGGTCTGGGGGTACCGGACCTATTTAGATACTACAAGGCGACACATCTCACCAGAGTCTTACATTGGCACCTTCATACTGAAACTAAACTTTGGGCTTCAATGGAGAATAACACTTTGGATATACCCCTTACCTCAATGGTGTGGCTCAGACCCGCGCTATGGCCGATAGCGATACGCACGCATCCAATTATAGGGGCCACCCTGGCAATATTCTCTGCTACCAGACGTAGGGAAGCCATCACCTCCCTGTATAGCCCGATGGAACCACTGATGCACAACCAAGACTTTCCTCCAGGTGTCACAAGAGAATTCCTCTCTCATTGGTCCCAAGATCCCCCCCTTAGAGCACACCTATTCTTCAGATCTCACACATTCGCACAAAAGACCGATCTTGCAGATCTCACCAAACAAGGATCATTGCCCTGGTGGGTCTACTTCCAAATCAGACATTTCTTAACGGACCCCATACGTAGAACCTCCACAGCTAGAGACCTTACCCCGTTCGAGCGGCTCTGTCTAGGCAAAGGCCAGACCCGACACCTAATCTCTGGGCTTTATGCTTTACTCCAGAGCGACTTACCACCACACGGTATTCACCCACGCACTAAATGGGAACGGAATCTCCATACAGTGATCCCTGAAGATGACTGGCTGGATATTTGTTCAACAGTGCACAAATGCGCATTTAATAGCAGAATGCAGGAAACAAATTATAAACTCCTAGTTTCGTGGTACAGGACTCCTCACCTATTACACTGCATGTACCCAGCCGTGTCCCCGCTGTGCTGGAGATGCAATGCAGAAGATGGTACCCTCACACACATCTTTTGGTCCTGCTCCCAGATACAACCATTTTGGAAAAAGGTTTATGAAGCAATTTATAAGATCACTGGAGCCACACTTCTATTTTCACCCTCGCATTCCCTACTACATTGGGAACCTGGGAAACCAAATGGTGCGTTTAAGTCACTTCACCGGCACCTCATTAATGCTGCCCGCACAGTCATCCCCCGCCACTGGCGACAGCCCGATGGGCCTACGATCCGCGAATGGTTGGCACAGGTTGGTCATGTATATGAAATGGAAGAGTTGTTGGCTACCAAACAAGATAAAATAGATCACTTTAGGTCAATGTGGGCGTGCTGGACCTACTTTACAACGATAACTGACTTGACCACCCTTTACTGAGCCACCTTCGGGTCTGACATGCACCAATTTCACAA
>NW_017306803.1:882817-888713 GCF_000935625.1 Nanorana parkeri
CCCCCCCCTCATATATCCTCAGACTTACCGTCGTCCTCTGCGCACAGCTCTCTGAGTCACACTGGTCTTAAACTCTTGGTCCACTATTCGTGCGGACAAAAGATAACAGGGTATCAACTACGGATGCTTGGTAGTCACTAAGCTGATATGACACCGATTTGGACTGACTAGTTAGTTAGCTAAAGCGGATTACCTAGAAGTAGCTGTGAGATAGATATAGAGAAATTCCGATGAAATTCTAGTGTGATTGATGAGATGCTCGGGAAACATGAGAATACTGAGGATAATTAAACCCGACCCCTCCCTTCTCTACCTACATACCCTATCCCCTGTCTCTCCAAAGGTCACCCCTTTGTTATTAACTAAGATTTTGAAAGCTATATGTACCTGACGCAACATAAAGACCCGTCTGTGGGTTTTAGACATCTGTATGTACCCCTGTTGTTACCATGTAAATTTCAATAAAAATTTATTTGAAACAAAAAAAAACTATCAATTAGAAGCCATCACTGTTGTAAGTGCAGATCTCTAGACATTAATGTAGCTTTCTCCTGTCCACAATGGCTTTTCTTTAAATATGTGGGCTAGATCTATTCAAGATAGTTTTACTATTGATTTTCTTCTCCAGCTCTTTAACCTCCTCCCGAGTAATACAAAGCCAATAATGGCTTTATTTCACACAGACTAATCCTCCTCTTGTATTATTCTTTAGAGCTTACTTAACCCATTCCCCCACAGGTTAATACATGGAATATGCA
The DNA here is from genome assembly GCF_000935625.1 of Nanorana parkeri. NCBI lineage: Eukaryota > Metazoa > Chordata > Amphibia > Anura > Dicroglossidae > Nanorana > Nanorana parkeri. Next base: position 883,576 of record NW_017306803.1, read on the forward strand.
GCTCAATAGCAAGCAAGAGCATTTAAAGCAAAACCAGTCTTCAGCCATCTATACATTATAAAACCAACTTCAAAGATGAGCTTCACCATTTTCATACAGTCAATCTGCATCGAAGATTTTACAATTTGTTCTTTCTCCCTCATTACAATTACATGTGTTACATTTATAAAGGCAGTACAATTGGATTTTGAGCATTTTCAACACAGACCAGTCCCTTCTCTTCTTTATGATTTTTCCAAAAATTCTGAAATGTTTTCAACTTTTAAAAGTTACCGTATACATTCTTCTGTTCCGACAGCCATTTGGGGGGCTTCCGCATGCATTACCCACTTGGCCCTGAAGGGCATACAGGCTGGTAATTCCTCTATTTCACAATGGGGGTTTTTTAAACTTTTGTTTTAGTAAGCTTTCATTTCACCGGATACAATTTCTGCCCTTATTAATTATGGTCAATGTCCAAATTACTAGTAAGTGGAGTGAGAGGTAAAGCCATTCATGTCTTTTACATAAAAAAATAAAAATGTTTGCAAAGAAACTGTTGACTGGCACACCAACTCTTAGCCTGGTTTCTGAGGCACAGGAGATTATTAGGGATGCACCGATATATCGGCCGCCGAAATATATTGGCCGAAAATTGCACTTTTGGCATAATGCCAAAAGTGCAATTTTCTGGCCGATACAGCAGTGCATCCATTCTTTCTCGCCTCCCCGCTGGGCACCGCTCTGTGTCCCAGCGGGGAGGAGAGAAACTGTCACAGGCGCTGAGTGTGGGAGGAGAGCGCTGCGAGCAGCCGGCGTCTCTCCTCCCCGCACCGCTCAGCCTCCTGTCACAGATCAGAGGAGAGCGGTGTGGGCGGAGACAGCCAGCGCTGTCACAGGAAGCTGAGCTCTCCTCCCGCTCTGCTGGCTCAGCCTCCTGTGACAGCTGTCAGGAAGGAGAGTGAGGTACAAACACTCAGTGACCAGTGATCTCTGAGTGTTTGTAAGTAATTGAGGACATAGCATGTTTACTGTGTCCTCAATTATGAATGAATGGGAAGTGACCTACATCACCTCCTGTTCATTCATGATTGTGGATATAGGAAGCATACTATGTTCTCATGTTATGAATGAACAGGAACACTCAGGATTCCTGTTCATTTATAACAGGGGCTGCAGAAAAAGAGAGATTGAGGACTCTTTGTCCTGAATCTCTTTTTCTATTTTAAAAGGGAAATATCAGGGGTCTAATATTTCCCCAAAGCCCCTAAAAGTAAAGTAAAAAATGAAAATATTTAATAAAAAATGAAAAAAAATATATTTAAAAAAAGTTAAAATAAAAAAAAACATTTTCAGCTTTGGTCTGACTTTTTTTTTCCGGTTTCGTTTTGCTTTTGAAATTTTCATTTCGGTGCACCTCTAGGGATTATGGGAATGTAATATAGTTTACGCTTCAGCTACATAAACTAACAATATTTAAAAAGTAAAAGCAATTATTATTAAAAAAAACAAACCTTAATAGGCTAAAGGGTGTTTTTAAATTACTAGGAATTCCATTTAATGCATTGCATTACTAGATATCCATTGTCATTATTTATGCGTTGGTTGATTACCCAGAGGTGTGTATAAATATATTGCATCTCTTACATACTCAAAACACATGAATAGAAAACACTTCCATTGTTACCCTAATAACATTTGACTTTTTTTTACAACACTGCATTTCTGTTATCACCAATACTTGTTTTGCTTGTCAACAGAAAACGAACTTTGATCCTTTGCAGTTATAATATGCTCAAAGCCTGTCTAGACAACCCCTTCCTTTATAATTAAGAAGGAGGAAATTGTTTCAACAAAGTAAATTATGGAATCGGAAGCAGTGCTGAAGGATACAGAGAGAACCAGTGCGACGTTCCACCAAATCAGGAGACCTTATACCCAAACTTTGGCAAACTAAGGGGGAACTACAGTGTTTTATTGTTTTTAAGATATGATTGTGAAAGAAAACTTTATAATGCAACCAATGTGTGTTGTACTGAAAACACAACGTACAGCGCAAGTCACAAACCAGGGCATGCCGACTGTTCTATAGATAAGTGCTTAGGGGACAGTACCATGTAGTACCTTGTTATCTCTATGTATATTGTATTTATCATCTTAAGAGAACAGTAGAAAAAAGAAAACATCTCCCAACCCGACTGATTTTTTTATGAGACCAATGACATGTATGGAAGACACCTGTATGATGGGCTGTATTGATGAGCATCTTTCCTTGTATGGTCACCATCATCAGCTCCACATTCCACAATGATGATAGAATAATCCAAAAGGAAGGCTAAGCTTCCACTGCTTACTGTATTTTACAGATAACAGAAAACGAGAAGACTAGACAAAGAGATGACTCAATAGTAAATGCTGTCTGTATAAAAAAAAAAATCAATTCTGATGAGGAAGAAGAAACAAATACTAATTGCGTCCAAACCCTAAAAACACCACCAACCAACTACAACATTTATCAACAGCAAACAAAAGAGTAAATCCAGACATCCCCGCACCAGCCCCCGGGGTTTACTGAAACATATGCTTTTGACATTAAAAAAACAGATACAAATACACGTTACAGGGCCCCTAGGCCAAGTTCCGATAGCAACCAGTGAATGTAGAAAGATTTCCAGATCTTTCCATGAAATGGACATGTTGAACACCCGAGTTCTCATTACAGCAAATGCCTTCCTCAGTATAGGCAACATTCACATTTACTGTCTCCCTGGAGGTATAAAGTGACCCTAAACTCAGGGGTTAAATCTTAAAAATACATTCACGTACCTTAACTATTAACAAAAATCTTGTGTGCATCACTCGGCTGTAGATCCTCAAATCATCTCCGAATTGGTGCTGACGCTGTCCTTCCTTCTGTAGGGTGGCTACTTTTGTTCCCCATGGTCCCTGTGTGTGTTGCATAGTAGTCACCGCTCCAAACTCACTCCTGTGATGGACTACAATCTCAATACAAATTAGAAAACTAAAACATGAGATTGTAGTCCATCACAGGAGCGAGCTTGGAGCCCTGGCTACTTTACAACACACACTTTTTTTATGAATAAAGTGGGGTTCAAATTTTTGCACATTTTTAGTCTTCGATTCACATTCACTTCCTCAATTACTCTCCCATTGACACCAAGACAATTAGAGAAGCCACTGTCACTGGGACAGGAAAGCACAGCCATAAAACCCTTTTCTGCTCTAATCAATATAGAATTTTACCTGTGTTGGTTGTGTCAGGCTGGGAACAAAAAAAAAAAAGTCACTGATGAGACACTCTCAAATTGTCCTTCATAAATGTACCAATATTCCATGAACTTTTTTTGTGAAGATTTGCCTAAGACCAATGCAATCCATTTTAAAAGGAAATCACAGCTAGTCAGAGTGATTTCATCATAGATACCCCTAAAAGTGCATATTACCAATGATATGCTTTTGCTGGGATTTATTTGAAAGTAATAGAAGAAAAAAATAGTGACAAAAACTACAATTTGGTTTAGACTCCAAACAAATTATAAGCAATAAAAGGTATTGTTATACACTTTGGGCTTAAGTCTGCCAGGAGAGTGGTCTAGGACATGAAGTTGCAGTTGTCAAAGAAATCCATCGATCTCCAACCACAGAATTAATTTATGCACAGCTATGTTCAGACTTTTTACAGAAAAGAAACATTTAAAAGGAAAACTGCACCTCTTAAAAACTTTCCGCTTAATAAATCCCCCAATCTTCCCACCCGAGTGTAGCTCATCGGGGAAAATACTTCCTCCCTGATCCAGCGTACTTTCCTCTCATAAAGGTCCTGGCTAGTTACTCCTCATACTGCACATGCATGCTTCAGCCCGAATCATTCCTATAGGTAATCCAGCAGTCCCTTAAAATATGGAGGCCATCATGAGCTCAGCTTATTTATAGGAATGTATGGGACCTGGTTGCACATGCACAGTATGAAGAGGAGTCAGCCAGAAAGATCACTGAATCAGGGAGGTATTATTGCCCAAATGGGCTGCACTTAGGGAGGGGGGGGAGACAGGTTGAGCAATTTATTAAAGAACAACGTCACTAAAGATGACTATGTCCTAAGATAGCAAAGTCCTGGTTTCCATGTGCATGCCCCCACACAAATTATTCTTCAATCACTTCTGAACATCACAGGTACTTCATATGGCGCTGCAAAAACCAATCTGACCTGTCACACCCTTTAAAACTGTGCAGATCCAACTGCAGAAATATTTCCCGATAGAATGGAGGTTCGGAACCAGCAACCCCAACATAGGCACAATACAATTACTGTATTCATTATTTTGGTTAACACTCTGTAGAAAACATTATTTAAAACATACATAGCTAACAAAAAATGCAATACCCTTCAAGTTATTGTGTTTAACTCTGTCCTGCTATTATCTAGTCCACAGAGATATAAAAAAAAAAAAAAGGACGTTCGTTCTGGCCAAAGAGTTTTAGTTATGCTTTGTAACACAAAGGACACATTCACTAAGACCAAGTCAGTGCACAATCTGTCCTCAATCAGCACGATTCACTGCTGCTTTTTTTCATCAGCCACCTGCAGAGACCATCCCAAATAGAGATCTCAGCAGCTGCCCATTCCTGTTCTCTGCTAATTCTACTGCGAAAAAGCTTTCTAAAATATTAAAAACCAACATATCAAAACTGCACAAGGGACGGGTAACGTTCACTTATACATGCAAATATTTGGCAACATAAAACTGTTTCAGCAAGAACAAAGTAGATCAGTCATCTGCGACAAACGTTTAAATACTGTACCCTCCTCCAAAATGAATTGCGGCAAACTGTAGACCAAAACATGTTTTCAATTCTGCATGCGTCCGGGCAGCGTATTTCTGAGCATATACGCGTATTTACGTGCATATACGCGTCTATGCGCGCGTACATGCGTACAGCACATTAAAAATTCCATTACGAGTGATGCATTCTGGGATTGCATATAGTGCACGCATATATGCGTATATACGCAATATACAATTTTGCTTGCGTTGTGTGTGAATGAGGCCTAATACGGTACAGGGTGCAGAGACAGATGCAGAACTGAAAGCATTACAGAGTGGAGGGTATGGGAACCTTGGAGAAGAAAAGGGGGG
>NW_017306803.1:889324-893719 GCF_000935625.1 Nanorana parkeri
TGGGAAAAAAAAGGGGGGGGGGGGTGATAAAGCCTAGATAAAGGGTGCAGTTGCTCTTTCCTTTCTTACTAATAACATGAAGAAATGCAATGCAGGCACTTTCAAAGACGTGCACATCATTTTCCAACTGGATATTGAGGATGCCAGTCACCTGAACAATCAACAGTAAGTTGCTGGAGAAAGGAGGTTGTGGAATAAACCTCAACTTTCCTGATAAAAGTTGAGATCTGCATACTATATCAGAGTGCCTCAGGTTGAGGGACTCGTGTGGCAAATAAAACACTGGGCAAAGGTATATGAAAGCACATAATGGTGTATGCATCCAATTTAGGCTGCTACTTTATTTTATATATTTAAAAAAAAAGGTTCAATCTAGATTATATGAATAAACATTTAAATTTAGTTTTTTAGGGTGTTGCCCCATAGTTCTTTTAAAACATAAGTTGCTACAAACATCAGACACACATCTCAGCAATAAGATTGCGTTGTGCATTACAATTCACATTAATACCTTCTCTTCTCTTAATAACTTCTCTTGGAGGGGCCGTTCCCACACAAAGGAACCGTAGATCCAAACAGGGGGTCTCAAGTGAAACCAATAATTGAATGAGGGGGCGTCACTGCGGGTAATAACACGACGCCCAGCTTCTTGACTGCCCTGCAGGCCGGGTCCATGCTGATTGGCCGGGAAAACGGCTTCCCAGCCAATCAGCATCAAGCCAGCCAAACGTCGTGGAGCTGGCTTCCCGGCCAATCAGGACGCCGGATGGTGCCAAGTCATTACCCGCTAAAGGCTTTCTGATTGGCCAGGAAGCTGGCACCATGTTCCCACACAGCACTGCCGGTCAGAGTAAATCTGACCGGAAGTTCTGGTATTGGGGGTAAGTATCCCTATTAAAAAGTTTTAGAATACGTAATGCATCCATCTTCTTTTGCTGCATCTGAGAATAATATCTAGCTATCTGATAACTGTCAGTATTACCTTTACATAGTTTAAAAGCCAAGTTAACCCTTTTTTTTAACCATGTTTCATGTTATGCCATTCTATGAAATACAAGTTCAGCGACATCACCGACTTATAGTCCAATGACACTTCCGCCCATCACTGTTAAGGTGGCCATACAACTTACGATTATCGGACAAAACTTTTCATCCGATGATCGAACCGTTGTACGCAGCCCCATCATGCCCCCATTAACGCAAGGTTCAATTAGCCGTAATTAAAGAAAAGCACCTGGACGAATTGCGGTAATCGACCGCACGTATTTTCATTTGCGCATGAGCAATGTAGATCGTACGATTTTTTACTTAAGGAAACGCCACTAACCTTGCGAAACATCGTACAATCGACCAACGTTTTCAAACATGCTTGAAAGTCAAAAATCGTACGATTGTACAGTATTTGCGGTTGTACACTGCCCATACACCTTGCGATTATCGGTCAAAAACGCGATCGCTTACGATTATTGTAAGGTGTATGGGAACATTTACTCAATCTCTGTACCTTGGTTTGGACAGGAACTCAAGGGAGAATCTGCAGAAGCCAGAGCATCACAAGCACAATCCACTGATAACAGGTGCAATGCTTTACTGGCTCTAATGCAAACAAATTAAATAAATGCATATTTTTTTTCTTCCACAAATGTGTGCATTTATTTGTTAATTTTGAAAAGGTGACCTTTGCCCTTAATGTCATGTCTATTCAGACACAGGTCTATTGCACTTTTACATGTAGATATCTTGGACAATAGGCTCATCCTAGGAACTGAAAGTGTTTAAAATCAAATCCCACACATTGAGTGGAAAATGGAAAAGAACAGAAGATCTCATGCTAATTTTCTCAGTCAAGAAATTCAATTTGGTTAGAAACCTCAGCAGATTAAACAGACAAGCAACCCAACAGTAGTGTTCCTTGTGTAGCTGCCGAATTCACCCAGGGTAATGCAACTGACGTGACTCTCATAAACAAGGGCACTTAAAGAAGACATTACAGCTAATGACAGATCATTTCATTTAGAAGTTAATACATAAGAAAAAAAATTACACGCTGCAGTTGAATGACATGTTAAGATGAGAAAATTCCACTGCTGGAATCGACTGTATTTTCACTGTAGATTAAAAGGTGTGATTCCATCCAAGGGACTATGTGCTGGAATGCTACCTGGCCAGGCGAGAAGGGTAAAACGATATGTAACCCTTTATTGCAGGGATTAGGCATTATCTCATAAATTCAAACAATTGGCATGACTCATGTAGGAGCTTATTTTCCTCACAGTGAGAAACAGAGCCTGCACAATGCAAGGTTTAAATTAGATCTTTTACTGAAGGATAAATAGGAACCATAATGAGTCAGTGATGGGCAGTCCGTTTTAAGTAAAATAGGTCAAACACAAATTATGTGTTCTAGCACTTAAATCACAGAACGTAGAATTCCCAAGAAGAAAATTGGGCTGTCCCTAAATATCTTTTAATAGCCAGCTTAAAAATATATACAGGAAAACAGTGAAGGTCATGCAAGATGTTATAATAAAAGTTACAATGGAAGTTAAAGTGTAACTGAAGTGATAGCAAAAAAAAATAAACAAGTCGCTTCTAAAAATAATGTTAGAATTGCGCTCACATTTTCACATATGGTGGTCAACAGCAATGCTCGACTCAAACAATCTACTCAGCCTTGTTTTTCTATCGCCACAGACTGGAGGAATGAATACTACTCAGTGCAGAGCTAGGGTGACATTCCCCAAGCACTGTCACAAGGGTGCGGGGGAGCCTGCAAGCCCAAACTTTACTCTTGTAGCAGAGCCAGGGAGTGGGGAGCACAGGAAAGTAAATAAATGCTTTTGATAATACTTTATTTACAGTGAAGCTGTTACCTTGGGTAGTACAGGCAGAGTAAAGGTTCCGTTCAATAATTAAACCACAAGCGCTGGGCGTCATCATCAGTCCTCTCTGCTCTGCCCTCTCTGGAATTTGTGGGTGAAAGGAAAGAAGAAATCTACCTTGCTCATGCTAGGCAAACTAACAGGTTTGCTGCACTGCAAGCACCACAGGCAGACTGTGCAGGTTCTGACGAAAGGGGTTTTGCCCCAGAAACGCATCAACCGGAGGAAGATGTGCATCTAGATAATCATGCTACCATTGGTTGGTTGCGAGTACATTTCAGCTGTTTTTAATAATGAATAAAATGGAGGCCTCCTTTTTGCTTCTCTTCTGCTAGATATCCAGTTTCCCAGACTGTACATACCTTTCCCACAGTATACCACCCTCTGATTACCCACCAGAGTGCCAAACAATTTTGCTGCAAGTTTAAACTTTCTGCTTCTTAGTATTTCATTTTCCTATATAGAGAGGCTTTTTGCAACCATGCTAGACAAGATTCAGCACTTCAACCTGGTGACTGCCCCTTTACACACTTAAATCTGCATTATGGGGAGGCAGGGAGATTGTTATGTACCTAACCATACCCAAAAAGGTACCAGGTATTTTGGGGAGCTCCATCAATGAACTGGGATAGAGGGATAGAATGGGAAAAAAGGCAGTACCTATAGACAATGGCACCTCCTATAAAGTTGACTTGTAAATTAATATAAAGTTCACTTAAAAAAAAAAAAAAAAACACACAAACATAATTTCAGAGCCACAACCTGCACAAAAACACTACCAGCTATCTATCCTGGACTAGTGTTACATGTTCCAAATCCATATTTTGATCAACTGAAAACACATAAGTTGTGTGCTGGATTACAAGTATATCCATGCCTATGGATGGGGGCAGATGGGAGCCTTGCCAAGCACCAACATTTGGTAGTCAAAAGACAGAGAGATAGAGCAGGTACACAGTGAATCCTTCTAATAAGTAAGGTAAACAAGCACAAAATCGCTGAATCAATAGCCTTGAGCAAGTGCCATCAGAGAGACAGATAAGACTTGTGCCCATTAAAAGTAATTGACTGGCAATGTTTTTATAAAGCGTATTCTGCTCACTGGTATTTAATTTTCCTATTTAGATAGGCTTTTATAACCATGCTATGAATCACATCACCTTGGAAACACGATGAAGAAACTAGAGTACATGGTGTTCTGCGCCTCTGACTCTGGGAAGCAGGCTATGCATTGGGTACATACATTTCCAGTGCCAATATACATGCATTTAGAAGAATTCACTGGGCGCATACATTTTCCAATGCCAACTTAAAATGTATTTAGGAGAATGCAAGAGTCAAGGCTCATCAATAGGCATGCGTAAGGGAAATTGATTAGAAGTTATTATACCTTTGACTAATATATCTCTATATCTCTATATCTCTATATCTCTATATCTCTATATCTCTATATCTCTATATCTCTATATCTCTATATCTCTATATCTCTATATCTCTATATCTCTATCTCTCT
>NW_017306803.1:893969-911386 GCF_000935625.1 Nanorana parkeri
TCTCTATATCTATATATCTATATCTATATATCTATATCTCTATATATCTACAGATCTATAGATATCTATAGATCTACAGATATCTATATATAGCTCTTTATGGGTATATAGTTAGCCAATAAGGTGGAAATAAATTATTTGCATGGTTCCACCCACTACCCTAAAATGAGGGATACTCCTTTTATTTTAGAGACATGTATATATATCTTCTGTTCCAACAGCAATAAAAACCTAAATGGAGGTTCTAAGCCTTCCATACTCTAAAAGACAAGATAAAGCTACAAGTCATTAACTAAACTGTAATTAGCATTGGTTATTTTGGCATATCAGGAAGTAATAAACAGTATGTATGCAATAAAGGCCCATATAACACATGGCAAGAAAGTCTATGGCCCTGTTCACACCTTTACGTTTTGTCGCGCGTTCAACGCTCTACAAAAACGTACAAACTTGAAAATCCCATTGTTTTCTATGGGTATGGTTCACATATTTCCGTATTTCAGCCCGTCTGAACGCGCAATAAAACGGGGCGTTTTGGTCTCGCGTTTCCATTGGGATACAGCCAAGTAGCCCTCGGAAACGCGCGTTTGTCGCGAATCGCGGTAAAAACGTGCGCCGACAAACGCGCATATTCAATACGACTAGGTGTGAACCCAGCCTAAAAAAAGTAACAAACTCCTTTACATAAGCCTTTGTTTCATTCATGTGTAAATCAGCATGACATTCACAAGGCAGTGTGCGTAGGCCCTTGCACAAGTTGGTGCATTTTTCACCACACAGTTGCTCAATAGTACTCTTCTCTCACAAAGACTGTGTGACTAGCGGTATGAAAACAATTCCTATGCACCTGCAATAAAACATGGGCCTCTGTTATAAAAAAGAAAACAAAAAAAACCCAACACATAAGAAGTAGCGAGGGAAACAATACGGTCACTAAAACACACAAACTTCCCTTCATTGTTGGCATCACTATACGAAACCTGCAGATTGTGATAAGCTACCCAAACGATGGTAAACAACCGTTACCAGCTCACAAATCATGACAAGAATCCCGCTGAAATGCATTCCAACAATGTATGGCACAAGGCAATATACAAATGTCAATCTAGAAGCTATAAAAGTAAAAAAATAAATAAAGCAAATGTTGTGCAAGTTGCAAAGACCTGTGAGAAATCCTCTTTGCTCCCCACCCTGTAAAAATGGCCCTAACAGCAAGCTGAAGAAATCCAGTTGGTGATTACATGTTTCCATCTGTCAAAAGATCAAGAAACATAATTGAAACACTCGGGTAATTACCACTATGGAGCCTTAAAAAGACAGCAACCTAGAATAAGCACAATCAGCCATGTGAGTTTTAAAATGATCTCTTGCTGGTAGATAAGCACAAGATAAATCATACATTTTAAAAAAGAGAAAAAAATTGGAAGAGAAATCAGAAGCCAAATGTAATGACATCCAGCAAAATTAAGTTTTACTCTTTTAGAGAAGGGACTCAAAGTTGACCCAGTACAGCTGCATCCAACGTTTACAGCAGCTTTCGACCTCTAAGCGCTCGTTCACACCTGAACGTTTTGTAGCGCGTTCTACGCTCGACGAACGCTCTACAAAACGCTCAAAAATATAAATCCCATTGTATTCAATGGTCTCGTTCCCACCTTGGTGTATTTCTGCCCGTCCCTAACGCGCTACAAAACGGCCCACGCCTGAAAAGGTACAGGTACTACTTTGGGCCGTTTTTGTTGCGCGTTTCCATTGGGATACAGCCAAGTAGCCTTCGGAAACGCGCAACTTTTTATCGCGAATCGCGGTAAAAACCGCGCGACAAACGCGCATATGCAATACGCCTAGGTGTGAACGAGACCTTAAGGTGCCCATACACTGCTCGATTCTCGTACGAGAATCGCGGGAAATCCCGCGATCGTACGAGAATCGAACAGTGTGAACGAAGACGTGCGACCGTTTCTCATGTACGGCCGCACGTCTTTTGTCTAAGGAGCATGTTAGAAAACCAGCCGAGAATCGTACGATTTTCGGCTGGTTTGAACAGTGCTCGGGAGACAAATGCCGAACGGGCCGGTGTGCGCACGCGCACACTGCCCGTTCAGCGATGCGGTCATCAGTAGCCCGCCCCTCAGGGGGGAGGGCTTGCGATGATTGAGAGTGCGATCTGCCTGTCCAAGATGGGCAGATCGTACGTTTTTTTAATCACTTTACAACCATCGCAAGACTTAGGTCTTGCGATGGTTGTACAGTGTATGGCCACCTTAAGACAGGTACAATTGTATGTCATTTGTGAGAAATCATCTTTAGTTCTGCAGTTAAAATGGTTCAAGAAAAAAGAACCAAAAAGAAACCTCTGTGGGACTCTTTGAAAGCCAGCTCATTACATTATAAAATTGGAAACCCAATCCTGAAAGTTCAACCGCCAAGGAATTGGGCAAACTCTTTACTTATCCAAAATGTGCACTGTGTTGTGTTATTACATTTATCTCGCATACATACACGTCATAGCAAAATTCCCTCTTTGGCTCTAAAATTATTGCTCTCACTCAGACGTTTGCAGCGATATGTAACATGTAAAGCACAATAGGCGCAATCGTAGTTTTTGCACGTAGGTGCACCCGGCGCATATCTGCGTGTGTATGTGGGGTGCTGGGACTTGAAAACAATTTTTTTCTTTAATTTTTTTAAGCTTTTTTTTATGATTCTTTAATTTTTGTATTACTTTTTTTTTTTACACACAACTTTATTGCTATTACATGTGATAGCCAATTTACATGACAGGTCCTCTTTATGGAGACATCAGGGGTCTCCAAGACCCCTGTCACCTAGGGACCCCCAGAGAAGCTGATGAAGCAGAGATCTGCTTCATCAGCTTCTGTAGCTGGAGAGTGACACTGAATGCAGGAAGTGATGTAATATGCATCACTTTCTGCATTCGGGGACTGAGATGAGTTCAAAGAGGGATCGTATACTGAACTCCCTTTGATCTCCTATCACTGAGCTGTGCCGGTCCCGGCCGCATCAGGCACAGCAGATCTTGGGACCGGCAACGGCAGTGACAGCTGCTAATACAAGCGATTGAGCGTCTCCAGAGACACCCGATCACTTGAATGTAAAGCTCCCGGGAAGCTGCTCGTCGGGCTCCACCGTCCTCTCGTCACAGACGAGTGGCTTTTTCGAGCCCTGTATATATATATATATATACACATACACATACACACACTTATATAACGGCTGCAGACCTCCAAAACTTTATATGACCTTCAGATTGGCACAACAGTGCGTAGAGGGCTTCATGGAATGGGTTTCTATGGCCAATCAGCTGCATCCAAGCCTTACATCACCAAGTGCAATGCAAAGCGTCAGATGCAGTGGTGTAAAGCACGCCGCCACTGGACTCTAGAGAAGTGGAGACGTGTTCTCTGGAGTGACAAATCACGCCTCTCTGTCTGGCGATCCGATGGATGTGTCTGGGTTTGGCGGTTGCCAGGAGAACAGTACTTGCCTGACTGCATTGTGTAAAGTGTAAAGTTTGGTGGAGGGGGGATTATGGTGTGGGGTTGTTTTTCAGGGGTTGGGCTTGGCTCCTTAGTTCCAGTGAAGGGAACTGTTAAGGCATCAGCATACCAAGACATTTTGGACAATTTCATGCTCCCAACTTTGTGGGAACAGTTTGGGGATGGCCCCTTCCTGTTCCAACATGATTTCGCACCAGTGCACAAAGCAAGGTCCATAAAGACATAGATGAGCGAGTTTGTGGTGGAGGAACTTGACTGGCCTGCACAGAGTCCTGACCTCAACCCGATAGAACACCTTTGGGATGAATTAGAGCTGAGACTGCGAGCCCGGCCTTCTCGTCCAACATCAGTACCTGACCTCACAAATGTGCTTCTGGAAGAAGGGTCAAACATTCCCATAGACACACTCCTAAATCTTGTGGACGCCTTCCCAGAAGAGTTGAAGCTATTATAGCTGCAAAGGGCGGGCCAACTCAATACTGAACCCTACGGACTAAGACCGGGATGCCATTAAAGTTCATGTGCGTGTAAAGTCAGGTGTCCCAATACTTTTGGCAATATAGTATACATACATATACACATACATACATATAAACACACACTTATTTACATTGACTCAATATATTTTACATGCCAATTATAAAACTAATAATGCCAAACTCTGCAAGTGTGCCTGTAGCTCATACATAATGGAGACGGCCATATTGTGAACTGACATTCAGACCACCAATTTCCTAGGAACACTGCAGTGAATGTCCAAACAACTGATTAATAAAATAGCAGCATTCCCGATGTAAATAAGTGAAGCCTGCAGGAGTTCCAGGCTTGCCCTCCCAACTACAGTATAGCCATTATTAAGGTAAACATTACACTCCTAATTATCTGCACAACAGGTAAAGAGATCTGGAAGTTAGAATTCTAGATTGATGCAAAAAGCTGAAGGCTATAATAGTGACTCCAACCCACTTCTGTAAAGCTGAGCAATACGTGTAAAAAAAAATTCTCGTTCAACCCACTGAAATTATTGCACTCCTCCATCTATGCTAAACAGCATGGATGGACAAGTCTCCCCTGCCGGCTATTGTATTCTGACAGGTGGCACCCAGGGCTGCCAGAATAAACAGAGACTGTAGCTGATTGGCTATAGACACTGAGCTGACTTTTTTCCTGCCTGGCTTCTTCCATTGTTGAGCCAGTTGTAGTCGACAGGGCCAAAATTTGAGCAGTGTAGGGCCAACTTAACATTTAATGCATTTGTAACTGTGTTTGCTAAAGTCTAGAGCTGCAACAGTTAATCGATTTAGTCGATTAAAATCAACGATTGAAAACGTTGCCAACGTTTTCGATCGTCGATTCGTCGGCTATCGATTGATTTCCCTGTTCGGTGCTCCAAACGCGGCCTGAAGCACACGTCGCACGCTGTTTCCGTCCCGCTGCGCCCGCCGGATATAAGCCACGCCCACCGCACGCTGCTCCCGCATAGAAACTAGTAGTCCATCACTGGAGCCCTTTTTTTTTTTATCCGATTAGTCGATTAATCGAACTTAATAATCGGCTAACTAATCGATTATGAAAATAATCGTTAGCTGCAGCCCTACTAAAGTCTATAGCACTAAACCCTCCATTCACAATTAAATCACTGGTGAAGTTTAAGTGTATGTATAGCCAATCATTTTTTTTTGGGGGGGGGGGTATAGTCTTTATCGTTTGGGCTATATGAGTGTTCCTTATACTAAGGAAGTGTTAAAAGTCTGACACTACTTCAAACAGTGTGTGCAATTAATGCAGGAAACACAACAATGATCTATTCCACAAGGCATCCAGTAAAAGAAAACACAATCCCAGGACTGCCCTATTACTGCATGGCCTCCATATCATTGTTCTAAACTGGCCTGCCGCTTAACAATATTCACATGACCATAAAACCTGAAAAAATATTTCACGAGCTCCTTTTCAGAGCTTCTAGAAATGTTTTCTGTACGATAAAATCGTCCAGTTGATGGGAAGTGCACGATCGCAATTACTGTACATCTGGCGGAATTTGGTTGAGCAGGCAGACTTGAAAACGTTTGTCGAAACGGATGAAAATGTATGCATTAGTGGCGTTTTCGTACAACAAAAATCGCAACATGAACACTGCACATGTGCAAGCGAAAGTCTGTTCTGTCGATCAACTAAATTCGGCTGGTTAGTATTGACCAGACCAATGTAGTATTATCGAAATCTACATTGGTCTGTGCAGATGGGCTTTTTGCGCAGAAATTTAACGAGGGTGCGAAGTCGGGACAAAGAAAATTGAACGATAACTGTAAGCTGTAAGGTGTATGGCTACCTTTACAATCGACTGTAATCCAAATGACGGAAATGCTGTTGTAACAATGCACTGACTGGAGCGTTTGCAGAATGTGTTTCAAAATGAATAATTGGTGTAGAAAAACTTTAAAAGATGTATTTTGTTAAAGCGGACCTTTTCCCATATCTTTAAAATGACACTAAACACACCTTTAGAAATGTTTAGTAATGACAATATACAAACACATACTTCTAGATAATTGCCGGCTTTGTATTCTTTGCATATCTTATTTCTCTTTTCTTTCAGGCTTCTGACAGTGGCCATGTTTACCAAGGGCAGATTACTGGCTCTCCTTTTACTTCATTAATTTCTGGCACATGTGACCATGCACATCTCAGGGGAGGAAGACACACACACACACACACTTCTTCAGACAACTGCTAGTGTAAAAAGCAGCCACGTAGTTGTATCCATAAGATAGACACCTATTAGCAAAGATCTTTTGTCAGACATCTCTTTTAGTAATCGATTTATGTAGGGGCCAGCAACAACAAATATTACTTCTGATGTTATGTATTGAAACTGTGATACAACGTCTACATCAGCACCTGTGTGCGATTCTTACATGACCACTTCTATCCTCGATTCCCATATCTGTCAATTATTGTCATTACAAAGAATGACTAGGGTACGGATCAGACACAGACAAAATCAAGAGGACACCTGCAGCCTGATCTCCCGTAAAGCTTGTGCTCCAGTCTGAAGAAATATCAATTTACGATACAAATATATCAAAATACAAATATATACGTACAAAAAAAGCAAAAGTTCATTTTTGGTCTGTAACAGAGAGTGTGTGCGTGTGGGTTTAATTTCACTTTTTGTGTTTTTACTATAATTACATGTGTTGTATTACCAGCATGTTTTAACCCTGAGGTTATGTGTACATGATGAAAACATTACATTGCTGCAGGCCACAATCAGTTCAGATGCAATGCACTTGCCACACTGGCTTGTTGCCTAAAACAACAAGAAAATCCCTTCCCTTGCTGAAAGCATCTGACTTTCTTGTGGTTTGATTGCAGAATTGTTACAACTTATAAAGCAAAACTATGCATGCAGACCTTGAGGCTTGCAGCTACTTACAGCGATATTGTAATAGTTAAAAGTTTACCTAACTCGGGCCTAGGTGTCTCATCTTACTTCTGATGATACAAGTACACAGAAATCCAATTTTTCCTTTTCCTCGTAGGCCTCATTCACAGAGCGTAAAATCGGGCTGTTCCCGGGAGGGTGAGGTGTTGCATGTGATTAAGTGTAGCAGCCTGTTCTTCCCTATGGGAGGATGCGGCCGTATGCTTTCATACGCACACCCGAACTGCACATCCGCGCGGGCCCGGGTGTCTGTGCTTGGACGCAGACAGGATCCATCCCGTACAGATGTGCAGCTCGGGTGTGCGTATGACAGCGTACGGCCGCGTCCTCCCAAGCATGCAATCACACGCAGCACCTGTCCTTCCCGGGAGCTGCCCGATACGGCTAATGAGCTGCACGCTCTGATCGGGTGTTCGGGCCGCTGGCACCTGTCAGAATACAATGTAAACAGCGCCGATTCCTCAATCAACACAGTATCTGTGTTGATGGAGAAATTGGGTCATTTTTTGTTTATTCCGCCCTCGGTTGAACTAAAAAAAAAACAATGTTCAATGGATAATGTCTAGAGGTCAGAAGAGAAAACACAAGGTGGATAGTATTGGTCTTTTTCAGTTTGGTCAGCGGCCCCCTTATAGATGGGTACTCACCTGAAAGCAGTGAGTAAACAAATTTTTGGATTAGCGGCAGTCAGGTCCACGATCCTGTTCCAATTCGAACTCAGTTCTTCCCGCGTTGAAGCTTGGCCAGGAGAGAGTTTATTCTCTGCAGTGCTGGAGATGTCCAGCGTACACAGAGGCAATTTCTCCTAGATACGCTGTCAGCGAACCATCTCTCAGAGATCCCCGCGGTATTTAAAAATCAAGAAGAAAGAGCCCTCATGGTGCAGTGGATAAAAGCATTCGGTTTTATTAAAACATATAGTAACTCACATGTAAAGTACAAAAGGTCCGGCCGGTAAAACAGCTCAAGAACCGCTATGTAGACTCCTCGTGTGCAAATGAGTCTGCCTTTTTGACGCATTTCGTCATGTGACTGTCCGTCTGATGAAAGTCAAAGCACAAGGACACACCTGTCTTCAGTTTTACTGGGATGGAGCTCACCCCCGAGTGGTGCATTCCTTCCAGAAGCCTCCGTGCAGCCTGACTGTTATATTACTGAACTGATATCGGGAGAGGCAAATGTTTGGGGGAAACAAAATAAGGTTGGACATGGTTCTTACATGCCATAAAGTATATTTTCTTGAATATTAAGTACTGAGCTGTGAATGTTAAATATTTTTACTGATTCAATACTAAAGGCATACACCGGATAATCTGGCAACTCAAACCCACCATCTGGCAGCAAAGTCTTCAACATGATAGGCCACAAGTGTGTATTTGCCGGACTTCAAAGATTCAGATGTTTGTTGTCCAAGCCAGCTGTACATGACACCAAAGAAATGGCATGCTCTAACAGCCTGAGTCACAGCACAGATGCATCTGCAATCCCGGTCATTAAATATCTGCACACATATTGATTGGCCACAGGAACACACAGACACACATGTATATATTCTGTATATTACAAAAAACTACCTGTGTCCTGTGATGTATTCTAAAAAATGGATTCATAGAGGGGCTACCCCTGTGTTACAAGGGTTAACTGCTCGTTTTTATCTAGGTGTTAAAAAAAAATCCACCCCCCCCTTGCACAGGTGCCACCAGCAGCTAAGCAGCTGCTGGGGAGACAACCGTGCGCACTCGTTCATCCATAGACACAAACAGCCCTGTGGCAGGCCACGCCCCTCATCTTAGCCCCACAGATTGATTGACAGCAGAAGGAGCCTATGGCTCCTCTGCCCTCAATCTCCTCCCCCGCAAACCAAGAAGTTTAGGAGGGAGGATCACTGTGGGGACAGAAAAGTGGGGGGGGGGAGTCCAAAAGGTACTAGGCATTTACCTTAACTAAGTTGAGGTCCCACAGAGACAACATCTCAGGAGGGATAACATAGGCAACCCCCTGCACGGAGGCATTCACTAGAGAGCGAGAGGCAAGTGGCCTCTGGAAAAGAATGTGCCCTTTCATAGATATTCTATTCTGGCTTCTAGATTGTGCTAACTGGCTCCAGATTACTCAAAGAGTATGATGACCTGTCCCATTAGCCTCATTCTCAAAGCACATCTGTCAGTTTAATAAGGTGTGGCAATAGCTTCCTGACCCTTCTGATAGAAGCATGCAACAGGTCAAGTGTAGAAAACGTAACCAGCAACAAGCAAATGGAAGGTTGTGCAAAGCCTGTACTGAGACAGTAAGCTATAATGTCATTACATCTAAAAATCACCATCATAAAAAAAAAAAGAAGAAGATACACCAAGCATGAAAAATTATCAAAATATAAAAAAACATTAGCACACAGTAGTATTCCAGATCATACAAAATTCATATTTGTAACCCCATAAAAGAGTCAGTATTCTTTATATATCTCAATCATCTTATGTATATCTCTTGTACATGTAATCTGTAGCTTATTATAAATCTTATGTATATCTCAATTGCAGTGTTCTTGGCATTCTAATCTTTGAAGTGTCCAGCTAAAACATTTTAGTTTTGGGACAAAGTGTGTAAGGGTTAGAACCCTTGTCAGTGGGTAAGGACTTTTTCACACCAATTGAGGTGCGTTCAAGCGGTAGCTGCTGGAACGCACCGCAATCGCTCACACAACTTCCCCCTGCGTTCTGGGGCAGGAGGGGGCGTGGCGGTGAATTTAATTTAATGGCACCGCTTCCACACACCCCCGCCCACAGTGCGATCGGACATGTGGCAAAACATTGCCTGCTTTCCGTTCCACTGCAAAAGCAAAAAATGTTGCATGCTCTTTTTTTTGCGTTTTCAGTGGAACGGAATGCAAGCAATGTTATGCCACGCGTCCGATCGCACTGTGGGGGGGCGTATAAGTGGGGCCATTGAATTCAATGAACCGCCATGTTCCCTCCCTCCCCAGAACACAGGGGGATGTTTTGTGAGCGATTGCAGTGCGTTCCAGCAGCTACCACTCTGGAACGCACTGCAATTGGTGCGAACAACCCCTTAGCTGCTATGTGCTCCACTAGAGAGATTTACCTTCATTGTCTTGCTTACAATGTTTTACCAAACAAGAAGTGAGGAGAACCTTCAGAAAAGGCAGAAATACAAAAATAAAAGTGTTTTCATTTGATAGCCAGGGAAGGTTAGAACCCCCAACTGATTTTTATTTCTGTCCATGTTCCTGTTGTAGAGTTTTCCCCTCAAATCCCGTCCGGTGAAACAGTTCTCAGCAAAAGCGATGGTAAATCTCTTGGAAACCAGGATAGTAAAAACTTGACAGACAGGAGTTGTAATCTTTTCCCACTCTATCCCAAAATTAAAAACAAATAAAACAGATAATAGGAGGGCAGTTGTATAAAAATATAGACTGGAGACTGGAGTTCTGGAGCTATAGGTACATTAGATTACATGCAGTTCGGCAAGTATTTTTATAACACTTAGGTCCCATTCACTCTTCTCCATTCCTGTGCGGTATGTTAAAGCATGTTGCATCACATATTAGTGGCCGCTGCATTTGTAATGGCCTGTTAATACACAGGAATGAACCAAACACCGCCCACCCCATTGCACGGTAGTGCATCACCATGCATTGTGGTGCCCTGTAATGCAAGTGCATCAGAGGTGCATTGTCATGATGTGTTAGGGTGCCATTCAAAATAAAGGGCACCGCAATGCACTAACACATGTATTGTGTGCTAACATTCCTTGTGGTAATGTGTGCATTACCATAACACAAATAGTCTTCAATCCACTGCACTCTAGACCGGAATCCCAATAGGAAGGTGGGTGCTGGTATGACCTGTGGATGGCGCTGCGTAAACCACAGAAATATTGAAATAGTCACCCCGCACTCCAAGGTCAAACATGCTGGATGTCTTTTATTCAGACGCTAGGCAATCTCAGTGACAGTACAAAAAAGCAATGTTGCAAAACCGAACATGGTCCCTTTATCAGGCAAATACAGTGACTGTGTTTGCCTGATAAAGGGACCATGTTCGGTTCTGGAATGGTGCTTGTTTTGCACTGTGTCACTATGACTGCCTACCGTCTGAATAAAAGACATTCAGTATGTTTGACCTTGGATTGCGGATGACCATTTCATTACCATAACAGATCACAGCACAAAAGTGTGTTTCAGCCCTAATAGTCTAGCATGCTATACAAAACCAAGTAATTAAAGCAAAAAAAAAAAAAATCAGCACAGAGACGTGTCACAGAACAAGTACTAGCTGAATGATTTATGTTACATGATATGACAAGCAAAGACCATACCCCGAAAGAATAAGAGCTTGCTGGAATAAGCACAATGGAGTGGCTCCAAGCATCAAACCATACCAGGACATAAGCAACAACAGAGGACACCAAAACATAGCCAGCCATCTCTCCTACCTACATCGAAGAAGCCTTTCAGCAAGAGTGCCAAGTGGCTTTTCCTAAACAAATACCGTATATACTCGAGTATAAGCCGAGATTTTCAGCCCATTTTTTTGGGTGAAAAGTGCCCCCCTCGGCTTATACTCAAGTCAGCGCCAGCGCGTCTTCTTACTTACCTCGCCGAGCGTCGCTTCAAAAAAGAAAGTGATGTTGTTTTCCTGTGAATGCAGCAAACATTATAGAAGCTTTGACTGTAGACAGACAGTGCAGTATTCATAATACACCGGCTCCTGTGCTAGCATGTCACAGCACAGCTAGAACCACTGATTAAACTGCTGGCACCAGCAAATGCTGGGCCCCAAACATGACATGATGCAACATTCTCACGTCTTATTGATTTAGAACAGGGGTGCCCATTAGGTAGATCGTTAACTACCAGTAGCTTTCAAAGCTGATGCTGGTAGATCAGGAAGGGTGTGAATGGCGGCCCCTTTATTCCATTTTGGTATATTTATTTAGCTGTGCACACATGATTACCTATTAGCCTGAGTCTGCTGAGCCAAGGTCCATGACACCTTTCTGGTGGATACAGGTGGTTGAAGTGCTATGTAATACATCAAAGAATATTAGTTTACACAGCCTGTTGCAATATACAGAAAGGTGAGCAAAGAGAGACAGCCAAGGACAGAAAACGAGGTATGACAGCCAGGAGAGAGAGAGGAAAGAGAGAGAGAGAGAGAGGAAAGAGAGAGAGAGAGAGAGGAAAGAGAGAGAGAGAGAGAGGACTACCACCGAACTAGGTCTTTTTTGGGGTAGGTCTTATATTACAGAAATCCCTGAAGATAGCGCTAGGTCTTACTTTCGGGTAAACACGGTATGTAATAAAGAGTTGTTCAGATAAATCTGTTGGGAACAGGATACACAACTCAATAGTCACAAATATACTTACTTATACAAATATTTTAACAGTTCAGTATATGATAGTTAATCTGATTTTTCTGAGATAAAAATACTCCAAACTAAAAATATACAAAACCTCTGATCCATGTCAAGACTTCAAAGTTCTGTTTTGATCAACATCACCAGGTAGGTTCTCATGTGGCACAGATCGCTCAAAGGTATTGATGACATTTTATGTAAGAACAATGAGGTTCTGAACAGTAACATTTCCAGTTGTTTAATACTTATCCCAAAGCAAACAACTTGTAAAATACTTTTCGTAAAAATAATCATGTATACCTGATTGAATGTAAATAAAAACATAATGACTCAAACCAAAGAATTAGAAACAATAACTAAAATGTCATTATTTATGAATGAATGTAAACTAAGGTGTCTATTCATCTCAGAGGTAGCGCGCAGAATAGCCAAGCCGAATGCTGCTTGGCAGCATTTGGCTATTCAGTCACTGCCGTTTGGCCCCTATTGGAATAGGGGCGAACAGCAGCGAGTGAGGGGGACCTCACTCAATCACCAGAGGGGGACCTGATGGAGAACTGCAGGTTCTCCCTCTTCTGATTGACAGCAGCAGTAGGCGAGTGCAATAGCTAGTTTGCTATTGGCTATTGCAAATTGAAATAGCCAATAGGAATCTAGCTATGCATTCCTATGGTGATTTCTTTTTTTTTTCTTCTGATGGCAGCCAACGACTCCAAAGTCAGAAGAAAGAAAAAAAACGAGCAGGGAAAGTTTTACTCTGCTCGATAGACTATTAGACTCCCAGAGCGTCCAGGGGAGGAATGACAGATGGCGTTCCTGGTTACCAGGTAACCAGGAACGCCATCTGTCATTACACACTGAGAACACGGAGAGGCCGCTCTCAGTGTGTAATGACAGCGTCCCTGGTTAGCTGGTAACCAGGGACGCTGATC
This sequence comes from Nanorana parkeri, assembly GCF_000935625.1. Taxonomy (NCBI): domain Eukaryota; kingdom Metazoa; phylum Chordata; class Amphibia; order Anura; family Dicroglossidae; genus Nanorana; species Nanorana parkeri. The sequence goes on from NW_017306803.1 coordinate 907,247, forward strand.
TCTCTGAAAGTGGCCGGAGCCAGCCATGAGATGACGGCTGGCTCGGCCAGCTTGGGCTTTCACCTCGGCTTAGTCGAGCCGAGGCATACGCCTTCGGCTCGACTGAGCCGCTCGGCCAACTTCGGGAGCTGTACGGGCTATACTGAATAGCCCGTACAGCACCCCCTCGGTTCTACTGAACTGAAGGGGTCCTGGGGCCAAAGCTAGCCGAAGGATCAGCCAAAGCTACGGCTAGATCCTTCGTGAGCTTAGTGAATAGACCCCACAGTATTTGCATTGCATTTACACAGCAGCTCCAGGATAATTGCTGGGAAAATCAAGGGGGGAGCAGCAGCTGGAGAGGACAGTCCGTACTATACATGTCATGTGTACTTCTGGGATGTTTGTAGCACACCCAATGTCTGCAAACAATCAAAAGAAAGAAGATCCAAATTGTTCTGGGAGTGTTTGTACTCACATAACCTGATCTACCAAAATAACTTAATTGTGCATATTCACTGGCTTCCAGCAAGAAGGGAGAAACCTTGTGTTTCTCAAGAGCAAACTTGCTTATGACAGCGCATTCTCAATAGAGTCTGTGGGTCCTAGCCCTGTTACTGAAACAGTGACCTAGTGGCAAATACTTGGAGCATCCCTTCAGCATTGTGTGAATATCTGTCAGAGCTTATGTTAAACTGCAAGTATTTGTCAACTGACTGACTTATAGAGCAGCCCTAATAGTGCCTGATAATTTGTTCTATAAAGACGTTTACTGTCAAACTCTATAAGACTGATGAGTCTTTATGTGAAAGGCGTTTCTTAGTTTTTTCTGCTCATCTTCAGCACTGAACCTTTTTTATGTTAATTATTTAATTGTAAGGCAATAACGTATTTTAATGTTGAAATTAAATACAGGTTTCTTTTGTAAAGTTTATTATAAGAAATGTACGTAAGTATAATACATAGGTGACAACAATATCAAACAATGTGTCATTGCCAAATTACATAACAGAGAGATATTTTTTATATACATGTCATTACTCCATCACATACTTTAAACCCAATAAGTTTAGCTGTTGTGTAAAAATAGAGGCTAAAGTCATAAAGATTATAACATGTTTTTTAGCCCAAATTGCGTATAGTTGTTTCCATCTTGTTACCTAATAGTAGCTAATACAATTACCGGGCTACTCCTGACTACCAGTAAATGTAGGCTTTCAATTAGAACCAAAGTCAGCAAGAGTACTTAATTAAAATATTAGTCCACTTTGTCAGTTAAACATACCACACACTACAATACCCAGCAAATCTTTCCAACCGTTTCTCTGCTGAAATGTATTCTGCTGATAAACAGCACATGCATACAACAGCAATGGCCTTGACATGTCAGGATGTACTCTGAGCGTCTGCTCTCGCGATAGCTGTGTCATAGCTCACTCGCAAGCTTGGGTTTTTGACATCAGCAGTGGCTGGATACAGCTTCCCGGAAGGGGAGATGGTGCTATCTCCAGGCACAGAGGGCATGGTGCAGCATGCCACATTTTAGATGTAAAATTAAAACCCATTGGAAACCTGTTGGTATATCACAGTTATATCATTTTTAACAGTTATATATGCAGGAAAATATGTGATATTAAAAACATGAGACTGGATGTGACTTTCGGTGTAAAATGTATTTTTTTCTAATTTAGGATAAAATTGGTTATATCCTCTGTCAGGTTTTAATTGCTGTCCGTTACCCTGTTGAGGAGATTTTGCCTTACTTTCTACATTGGTGACACTGTTGTTACTGGGACAGGATGAGAGGAAAAGTCTGCATAGGATACACAGCAAAAAAAAGCTGATGGGAATTTTCACCTTTCCTCCAGTCAACCGCAACATTGTTTCTATGCCCGTTTCTCTGTTGGGGAGATTTGTCTTCCTTTCCTGTCCTCCTGACAAAGTAGTTACTGAGACATAAAGTAAATGAAACTTCTCATAGAAAGCCATACAAAAAGTTCACATAAATCATAAAAACCTGAGAGGTTCTAAATCTTCCCTACTCTATTCAAATAAAGAAAAATACATTGGCAAAGAGCCTTTTTGTGAGCTGTGACTATTCATGGTGATAGGTAATAACATTACACTTCAGTATTGCTAATTACCACTTAATCAGTCACCACTCTTATACAGTAGGTGATAAGAGAAAGCAAATTGCAACCTTTACTTTAGAACATGGAGAATTGTTATCCCTGCATATCTCTAGACTACACATCGTGATGAAAAAATATAGAATGTTCTCAATATTTTGCTGTCAATTCTATAATTCTTTCATTTTATTTATTTTTTACCCTTTTAACAAATGTATATTTTTTTAAACACTTCTGTCAGTAAAATACTATTGATAACAAAACACATGTTATAATTGTCAGTTTATAAGAAATACACTTTTTATATTGTTTCCTGTCAAGATTTAACATATAATATTTATTATTAAAGCAATTTTACCTGTTGCATCTATTTCAAGAAATGTATATGTTTTAGACACTTCTGGCAGTAAAATACTATTGATAACAAAACACATGTTGTAATTGTCAGTTTACAAGAAATCAAAGTTTTATATGGTTTCCTTCCAAGATTTAACATATAATATTTATTATTAAAGCAGTTTTACATGTTGCATCTATTCTCATAAGATACTGCAGAGTTAATTCAGTTCAAAAGTGCAAACAGAAAGTGCAGTCATGTCTTCTAGTCCGTTTTAAACCAACTGGAACAGATGTGGTCTTTTTAAAGTGAATGTTGTGTTATGTTTAAATAATGTTAAATAATTATACTTTTATCAATAATATTTTTGTCAGTGAGCCACCAAGCTACTAAAATAATTAAGGACTTGGGAACATTTGTAATTCTTTTGGTTCAATAATAAAACATGGATGTAGACTAAAATTCTCTATATTAGCTATGAAAAGCAGATACTGTATGTGGAGCCACAGCAAAGTAATCTTACAGAGAATTTTATTTCTGCGCTAATAAAACTTGTCAAAGAAGGAAAGGATTTTACGTTTTATTTCTAATGATGTATGTTTTTAAAATGATGTGCTTGTTATTTTTGAACTCTATATTGCATCTTACTAAACCAGTAAGTGGTTCAATGACCCCTTAAACAGTTTGGATACAGATAGATACTAGCCATCATATTGAACCATGCCGGTTGTTCTTAAAGTGAGGAGACATATTTTTTCCTAATTGCAATGAGAAATGTTCAAACACACAAAGCATACAAAACAACAGCAGAGCAGAATCACAGTATTCTATGGGTCTTCTTTATTACCAGCAGGTTGCAAAAGGATTTCACTAAGGTGCAGACGCAGATGGTGCGGATGTTATCCAAGTACAAAAATGCAGACTGACAGGTCAGAAAACAGACACTTTGGATCATACACTCAGTGATTGCTCAGATCTCAAGTTAAACTCTACTGGTGGAAACCAGGTGTGCAACTCGCAAATCATTTCTTTTTCCTACCATGGGGTTGGACCAACCGTACATAAAGGAACCACAAGGATGGCCTTTTAATTAGGCCCTTTACCACTCCTCTCCCTACCCTTTCTTTTTCTATCTATTCTATTCACTTCCAAACCTGATGGCTATGGAGGTTAATTGTGGTGATGTATCCAATTGGCCATCTCCTAGTGTTACTACATCTGCAATATGACAACGTTCCCAACAATTGTTATTGATGTGAGACTCTCTGTCTTGTCTGCAAGTGGATTAGTGAATTTGACCTTCTCTGTCATTCTTGGTGTGTGGTGCTGTATTACTGTTACCTTTTCAACTAAATAAAAATGTACTGAATAAAACAAAATCTCTTATGTTGGTAACCATGCATACCAAACTACAAGTAATAAACTAGTAAAATGCATCTAAAGTACACTTGAACTTCCACTGCAACTCTTAAATAGAAATTAAATCCTAAAGTAGCATTGTAATGACATGAAAACATTAGTCATCATTTATAGAAAAGCTTTAAAAAGTGAATTAAAAAGGAGTCCATTTAATTCTGAACAATATTATTTTTATTATTATTGTTATCGATTAAAACTACATGATAAAACCTCCTAAATACATGATAAAACCTCCTAAATATAGCTAAGAGCACCTATATAGAATAATATATATAT
>NW_017306803.1:911546-921343 GCF_000935625.1 Nanorana parkeri
TATAGCTAAGAGCACCTATATATATGCATATATATATATATATATATATATAAAAATATGTATTTGTTGTATACTTTGTTTAAAAAAGCAGCACTTCTGAACAGTAAGCATCAACAACCATTTATTCATATAATAAAGATAATATATAGACATGCACAGACAGGGCTAACAATTTCAAAGTATGTAAGGTTAATATCTCTTGGGTCTAACCAGAAGGAAATAAGAATTAAGAGGCAAAAGAGTAAGCAAACAAGAAGATGAACAAATTAAATGCATAGCAGGGTTTGGTTGAAGTTACTTGGAAAGTTGTGATCCAAGGGAACTAGATTTTTTGAAGCATGAAAACTAGAGTTTTTTTTATAATAACAACAGAGTAAATCATAAAGGATAGCCAACAACTCTAATTTCAACAGGTTTCAAGCCATTTGATGCTTAATTTGACAAATAGGGGTTGGCTTACTATAGGCAAATCAGTAGTTCACTTTGCAAGATAATTTTCTGTTAGCTTAGTGAATGTGGTGAAAATTCACTTTGCAAGAAATACACAATTATGTGCAAGGAAAATAACAAAAAAATGCAGTAGTTTTGCTTGCACATGATTGGATGATTGAAGTTAGCAGGGCTTCACCTCATTCGCTAAAGGTGCCCATACACCTTGCGATTATCGTTCTAAAAATGAATGCAATTGTGTTTTTGTACCATAATGGGCTAGTTGATGGGAATTCAACGATGAATTATCTGCAAGGAAAATTTTTCAAAATACAGTAGTTTTGCGAGCACATGATTGGATGATTGAAGTTAGCAGGGCTTCACCTCATTCGCTAAAGGTGCCCATACACCTTGCGATTATCGTTCTAAAAACTAACATGATCGGGTTTCCGTACGATAATGGGCCAGTTGATGGGAAAACAACGATCACAATTACTGTACAACTGGTCGAATTTCCTCAATCGGTCATCTTGGAAATCTTTTTTTTTTAATCGTACGAAATTCGATGGATTAGGGGCGTTTTCATATGTTAAAAAACGCAACGTGAACACTGCACATGTGCAAACAAAAACCCGTTCTGTCGATCGATGAAATTCGGGTCAGTTAGTATTGTAAGGTGTAAGCTAGCTTAAGCTCCCTGGCGGTATGATTATGCAGGATTTTAGCATGCCAAAGCGACACATTGTTTTTCATGGAAATGTTTTGTTTTTTATATTGTAGGCCTGTGATTCTTAGTAAATCTTAGGAATAACTCACTAAATCTGTCCAAACAAGAGTCCAGTAGACATCCCGGTATGATAAAGTTTGAAACACGAAATCATACATTATAATATAATAAATAATTATAAGAAATTATAATATAGTAAAAATTATAATATAATAGGGCTCCGCCCCCCGCCGTGATGCCTGAAAACGAAACTGAAAGCCGAATGCCGGCATCGCCGGGCGAACACAGCAGAGGACATCACAGGCTCGCAGGCACAAGGTAAGTGACACTTTTGCGCAATCCCGAGTGTGGCTCAGGGTTACCACTATTGGTACTGAAAATTAACCCCGAGCCACACTCGGGAATACCGCCAGGGAGGTTAAGCTAAGGGAAAATTTCCTTGCAAAGAAAACAGCCTATTTGCCTTTACTAAAGCAGCCCCATAGATTTTAATTGATTACTGCTAAAATGCTAAGGTCATAGATTTAGGAAAGCTTTATGTGGGTTCTTGTCAATATCCTTACTAGTGATGGGCTGAACACACCTGAAACTGAATTTAGTGAGATTATTAAACTATGATCAGTTAAAAAAACAATAGTGTTAGTTTAGGTGGTAACATACTGTATTTAGTATCTTAATAGTTTACTAAAGAGAACACTGATGTCACTTTTTGTGAATGTATTGTATTCCAAATGCCCTTTGGAAAGTTAAGGCATTGTAATGTACTAATAAACAAATCAATAAAATTGCGCTATGGATCAAAGAGAGGCTAAAAAAGCTGCTGTGCTCTCAATGTAAAACACTCAGTGGATAAATAAATAAAAGTGCACTGCTCTAATAATGTATTATATGTCTGTTGTGCAAATCAATTAAACACAGTGCATAATAAAAACTTCTAAATAATCATTAAACATGATTCACAAATATAATAATAAAAAATCGTGATTGAGAATTATGAATCCATCAGCATAAACCTTGATTATATCCAGTGTAAAAAATCATGCTGTGCCCATAATATCCATAAACTAGTGTCCATACAACAAAAGGTGATCGTCCAACAAACAGTGAAGTGATATGAGATGAGCAGTGTTCCAATAGCTGCTGTGCTCCAAACCTGTGTCTCCCAAGTGCTCTCTTACCAATGCCTGACTCACAGGACCAAAATGTCCAACTGAGTTCAGAAGCTCATACACAGCTCAATATTGCAAAACCCTTTGCTTCGGAACAGTGTCATTCATCCAGTTCGGCTTTTCCCCTGTCACTTCTCCTCCTTTCCTCCATCGGTTATCCACAACTCAAAACATATTAGTCCTCACCTTCGCCACCATGTAATCAGATAGATACTCATAGTGTAGTAAATGAAAATCCAAAGTTTATTAAAACATTCCAAACTACTCACATGTAAACTTACAGGGCTATTCACAAAAGGGTGAAGAGTTTGGAGAAGGCAGAAGAAGTGAACAATATAGGCCAAAATAGCTGATTCGGAACAATTCTCTAATTCAGCTCACTTTCCAGTTCAGCTATGTTGTACTAGATTGTTCACTTCTCCTGCCTTCTCCAAACTCTTCACCCTTTAGTGAATAGCACTGTTAAAATTGCAGGGACAAAAAAGCTGCTGTCCTTTGAAGACGTTCATAGTGATGAAATGCGTTAGGGTGGGCTTTGGTGATGTCATTACACACAGAGGCACAGATGGGACGGAAGAGTGAGCTCAAGGTTGTTTTATGCCAGCAGTAAAGGTATATATAAATGTCATTTTGTTTTAGTTTTGGATAGACTAGGGATGGGTTCGAATTACTGTCTTTGTCCCTGTTGCTCCCCTCTATTTGTCCTGCTGACCTTTGTCACACGAACTAAAAAGGTGGGGAAAAACTACATTTATAGATCTCACCAGAGCAAGAGGGAAATGAGGACAAATGCTGTGATGACAACTCTCTGAGATGGGAATTCAATTCACTTTACCCTCATTTACCTCTGCGCGTCCAGGACATGAAGTGAAGGTTAATCTCCCCAGCTAGACACAAGTAGCAAAAAAATAACCTGAAAACGGTTTTACCTTTTTTTATTAGTTCAGACCATCCCCTTTTCTACTTTCAGTCTGTAACATTTCCTTTTCACCATCACACAGCTACAGTTTGTTCATTAAAGTGGAAGTAAAATGGGTGAGCTCTTGCCATAATTTGCAAGTGTGCACAGCGTACTAGCACATTATGGCACACTTTCCTTACGAGTGTGCCCTCCTCCAGCGCTGACCAACCTATATTACCAATCACTGGTCCATCCTGCTGCTGCCATTTCCTTGGTTGCTGCGTCTGAGTTATTGGGTGGCCATTGGACGTACTCAGCTCCATTACCAACATCTTACCAATGACTAGAAGGAGCCAAACCTTAGACTGTACTGTGAATGTGCTATACAGTGTGCACATAAAAAAATTAAAAACTGCCAGAAGCAGCAATTTGTTTGGCAGAACAGATTTTGCAAGTCTCTTCTGCCAAAAAAACCCTACTTTATGACAGTTTTGTATTTTTTAAGTTTACTTCAGCTTTAATCCTTCTAAAATGCAACAGTGCAGTACAACTCCTCATTACCCTCCTGTATTGAATTGTATTGTGATTGTAATGTCTTCCTTATATTGTAAACCACTGCGCAAACTGTTGGCGCTATATAAATCCTGTATAATAATAATAATAATACAACTGCTCTCCATAAGTTAACATCAAGACCAGTATAGTAACATGATTTAAACATGTTGTCTGGTATTTGTCATTGAGTGCTGACAGTAAATATCAACCACAAGGCTTGAAGCCCAGGATGCATTGGATTTACTTATTTTATACTTAAAACAGCCAAGTGTTTGTTGGGAAGTAGATCAGCATTAGCTAGCAGGAAAGTAAAGCATTTTTAAACTGTATAATTGTAAAATGATATGTAGTCTTTTACTGTCTGTTATGCAGTGCATTAAAATATTGGCTTAATCCATAATTAATTTAAGACAAACTAAATAGATGGTTACTCATTGTTTGTTATTTGCAAACACATGTGCAATTACTTAATTAAGTAAGTGCGCTATGAAGTGAGGTTATTTCCATTTTCATGTTTGCTAAGGAAAGACTTTATCCTAACTGCGCTGATTTACTAGATAATTACTGTGTTATTATTCCCTTCAGCTGCCATTTAAACCAGTGCCGCTTTGTGTCAGCCAAGGGCTGGAAAAATGCCATAGATGTAACTGCATAATCATCCCCATGTGTCTCCTCCTCAGTCTTTACTCTAGACTCATTACATGATGATGAAGTCTTTATCTTTAAGATAGGTTTATGCCCAGTTTAAGGGAATTGGTAACAGGAAATACAAAGCTGGTACTGGTTGAAAAGGTCTGACAATTACCTACCCAGTTACCTTACCTGCTCACTTAAGAATATATGCCTACTGAGAAAAGTGTGTTTCTTTTTCTAAAATGATTGCTAAGTTTATGAACATAGATTATATACATTTCTAGCTACTATATCAAAGGATAGTCAACTCTTTATCACAACATGAGAAAGCTGAAAGCATATAGTTACTTTAATACTTTGCAACCATTATCCAAAATCAGTCTTGATGTCAACTGTGTCATGCCATAGCATAGTCCATGCCTCAGCTACTAACATATGTCTGAACCTATCTATTTTCCTTATGTATGCACAGTATGTCTGCTTATGTGATAGTCATTACATAAAACAAAGAGTACATTAAAGGGTTAGGAAAAAAATCCATGCATTCCAGAATCCCCAGCACATTTAAAAAAAACTGAACAGTTTTTTTATATAGAGGTTTGGTTTGAATGGCATAGCTGTAGGCTGTGTGCGGTCTCTTTCAAGCTTGTCAGGAAAAGCCAACACACCGCTCTCTCATCCTGCCTAGATGGCTGGGCCTGCAGGGTGCTTGAATCGTGCCCTCAGCACTGCAGGACCCAGCATTCTGGTTCATTCTATACTTTTACTTATACCCACACATGCACGCACTTTCCCTTGCAGCACTGGCTGAGCTCAGTGTTGTGCAAAAGAGGGAGAGAGAGTTTTGTTCCTGTGGTTCTGGGGGCACACTGTCATTTTGGGGAGGGTTTGTCTATGTAGAAGTTTTTTGGACAGGCATGGGGACGCTGGAATGCATGGAATTTTTTGCTACAGATTAACTTTTAAGTACATGTCAAATTTACCATTTTGAACAAACCAGTTACCCTAATACATGACAGTTGTAAGTGGGACAGGCTCAACTGGTATTGGCAGTGGTAAACCATGCATGAAACAGAAAAACCCAGAAACAGTCCAAGCAGGTTTGGTCTGAACTTTTATTTAGCAAGGCAGTAAATAAACATTGAATCAATGTGGGAGAGCTTTGTACAGCAAGTCCATAACATATAACAAAACAAAACATTTGCTTGTCCAAGCCACTAACTAAACTTAAGTCAATTCCTGACTAATAGGGTGCCCCCTAATAGGCTCCCCAAAACAAACAAGTAGCTCTGGTACCTTTTAGTGTTCTGTCAGCATCTCTAACAACAGGGAGAGTGAAAGAGAACCTATAGCATCAGTTATCTCTATAGGGCACACCCTAATCCCCCAAGCACAACACCGAAATTGCAACAGCGGGCACCATATTTTCAGTCAATAAGCCACTGGAACAGTCACAGAGATCTCTCTGTGACCGGCTTAGCGATACAGAGATCAGCTGCACTTGCCACTTCTATTCCAAACATAGCAGCTGCAGTCCTGGTTGCCTTTAAAGCTGCAAGAGAGTGTGGCTGTGGCTTTCCATTCAATCAGCCCTGCCAGGCATCCTGCTTCGTTGCTGCACCATTGCTGGAAGAGATAGGGACAGTTGAAAAGATGGGAACTTGTAATGCCTCAGGTCTGTGTATGTACAATATGTAGGTATTAATTATATATATTTTCCCTACTCATCTTTTCTGACTGTTTTTCACCAGTTTTGCATTTGGCTAGAGTCAGTGTCACTACTGGTAGCATGAGGTGATACCTGGACCCTATAGAGGTTGCACAGGCATGCCAACTCCTCCAAGATGGCACATCAATACGTGCCATTGCCAGAAGGTCTGCTGTTTCTCCCAGCACAGTCTCAAGAGTATGGAGGAGATTCCAGGACACATGCAGTTACTTTAGGAGAGCTGGACAGGGCCGTAGAAGGTCCTTAACCCATTTTGCAAGAAGGAACAGGATGAGCACTGCCAGAGCCCTACAAAATGACCTCAAGCAAGCCACTGGTGTGAATGTCTCTGACCAAACAGTCAGAAACAGACTTCATAATGGCACCCTGACTGCCTTTATGTATCGGGATGAAATCCTTGGACCCATTGTCAGACCCTACGCTGGTGCAGTGGGTCCTGGGTTCCTCCTGGTGCATGACAATGCCTGGCCTCATGTGGCGAGAGTATGCAGCCAGTTCCTTGAGGATGAAGGAATTGATCCCATTGAATGGCCCCCACGCTCGCCTGACCTGAATCCAATAGAACACCTCGCGGACATTATGTCTCGGTCCATCCAATGCCGTCAGGTTGCACCTCAGTCTGTTCAGGAGCTCAGTGATGCCCTGGTCCAGATCTGGGAGGAGATACCCAGGACACCATCCGTCATCTCATTAGGAGCATGCACCGACGTTGTTAGACATCCATACAAACACGTGGGGGCCATACAAATTGCTGAGTACCATTTTGAGTTGCTGCAATGACATTTCAGCACAATGGACTAGCCTGCTGCATCATTTGTTCACTTTGATTTTTGGGGTGTCTTTGAATTCAGCCCTCTGTAGGTTGAAAATGATTTATTTCCATCAAATGATATACAGTAGATATGCAGCATGATATTTTTCCCCATTGAGATCTGATGTGTTTTCAAAGTGTTCCTTTAATTTTTTTGAGCAGTTTATATGTGTATATATATGTGTGTGTGTGTGTTTGTACTTTTGTGTGCACACCCTAATGCAATAGGCTGCACACGCCTATGGTCAGCTCAGATATAAATAGGCCTAAGGACAGCTGATACTAATTAGTGAGATCTGTCTAATAGGTAAGACATAGGACTAAAGGCTTTATCCTCCTAAATCTCTACAAAGCCACCGGGCTTCAGAACTCATACAAGGACTTATTAAGAGATGAAAAAACGTCAAAGTTTGTTTCCTCCATAGCAGACAGAACCCTGTAGGCCCTTACCATGTGTAGATGAGTAGCCGAGGAGGCATTTATACACCATCCACAATCCTGCCTGTTCAGTTGGAACCTTTCTATGTGCCATAGGTTCAGAAAATTATTGTGCTATCCCAGAAATTTGGTTAATAATTCCTAAACATGATTGAAAATTCCATTTATACTATATTAATTGTTTAATTACATATTTTTGGAAAATAACCTACTCCTACTACCTGTATGGGATGTCTTAATTTGTATTTGTTACCAGGACATTGACAATAGACATTGCATATTTGGTGGCATTCCTTACAAGTTGACAACAATATCAAGGTATTGGACATGCAAGCTATCGTCAGTCCAATAGTTCAGATTTTATGCTTCTCTTCTTTTTTTAACATTCTGGGCTTTCTAATAAAAAAGAAAGCACTGGATTCTGCAGAGAGAAAATTAAGAATGGCACTGTCTCTACTAGCAGGGTAGTAATGTAATCTGACATTCATTTTCCGCTCTATGCTCTTTTTATTTTGCCTTTTTTCTCTTTTAACCATATAAAATATAAAATGTGCACAACCTGCAGTGTTGCTCCCATACAGATATATCAGTGTTAAAGTGACCCTAAAATCAGGAGTTAAACCTTAAAAATGCATTCAGGTAACTTATCTATTAACAAAAATGTATCCTATTTGTGATTCACTCAGATGTAGATCCTCAAATCATCTCTGAATTTGTGCTGACACTGTCCACCCTCCACCACTGTCCACCAGAAGGAAGTTCTGGAGACTTTTCTTCCCCATGGTCCTTGTGTATGTTGTAAAGTAGCTATCACTCCCAGCTCACTCCCATGATGGACTACAATCTCAATACAAATGAGTAAACTAAACTTGAGATTGTAGTCCATCACGGGAGCAAGCTTGGAATGTTGGCTATTTTAAGATTTAACTTCAGAGTTTAGTGTCACTTTAAATCAGATTTCTTTCACTTTCTGTCATTGCCATTACAACATATTCACAAGAGAATTTCAACTGAACTTTCAACTGAAGGTGTAGGAAAATATGACTTCCAAAATTAATTTATATGGAACCAAGACAATTATGAAAAAAGATTTGAGGCACAATTATTTTCAACCACTGCAGGTCCTTTATTCTAAAATGAGATTTAAGAGCTCTTCCAGTAAGCACAACAGCTTACTGCATGCCCTGTGACCCAAGTGAAAGTTGCAGGCCTACTTCCACTTGTTCCAAAGTTTGAAATCAGTTTATGGAGTGTAGACTAGACATGTCAATTTAGTTTAGTTCCAAATGGATATTTGTATGAATTTTGTTAAATTCATACATTCGGATGCATCTGAATTTCTAAATTCCAACACATCCAAATGCAAATGAATCCGAATGTTCCTTTAACGAAAATTCAAATCTGTCTGAATTTCGTTCAAAATGAAATCATGTAAATCGGACATGCGATTGTTCTCTGGTCAATCAGATATTTGTTTAAATAGGACCATAACTTACTAGGGGCCAAATTGTGACCTTAAATAATCTGTTTCCTATAAATGCTAATGTTATTAGGTATTTGTGTATAAAATACATTTTAATGAATAATAATATGGTGAAGCCGTTTTAAATCAAGGTTTAGAGGAGTTTAGTTGGATCCCTGGAAGCAAACATCAGTGTTGATATGACATGACTACAGACATACGTGGCATGAAGAGAACTGTTGCATGCACACAATTTTTTTTGACATGCTTTCCTCCTGAAAATGTTTTTAACATGCTACTTACATCTGCTGTATTCGAAAGTAAGTTGTAACATTATAAACTGCTGATAACTAGCACAGGAAGCAATGATCATAACTAGCTCATCTTCATTCGCGTTTTTTGGAGATATATTCTGTTTGGGCCAATTTATTATATTCTGACCTTGCTCTAACTTAATTGAAATTCCATAGTGTTTGTTCTTAAGTATTTATTCTAGGTCATGCAGTCCTTTTGCATTGGACAGAGGCTTTAGCTTACAATGCTCTCTCAATGAATAGGTAGATTTGTTAAACCTAAACAACGTCTCAGATGTCCTCTTTTGCATTGTAAAATGATATCTGAAATGAGAAATACATGGGATGCTTTGCTGTAAATTATTCAGTTTTACAATTATTGGACACCTGGCGTAGTGAAAATGAGATGGCTGCTTTCTTTTCATGCATATTAACACTGATTGCCCACATAAGACACTGAAGAGCAAGCCAATTTTACTTTGTTAGTGGTTGACAAGATGTTAGTTTGTTTATCATGTAATATGTATATTATTATTATTATGTAAGTGCTCAGTACACATTCATTGTTAATTGGGAGCAGAGTCTATTAGGAAATTATTCTGTATAACATTGTTTGCATTAATATATGCCTACCCCTGGCATACCTATTA
>NW_017306803.1:921373-937645 GCF_000935625.1 Nanorana parkeri
AATAAAGCTACAGAACAATGTTTCATTCCTCCTGAAAAGTCGTTAAATGAAATGCAATTGTCTCATGTACAGTATATCTACACGTCGTTGGTTTGTCATAGAGTAAAGCAAAGAAAGCGTGAAAAGGGATACATTATTGCTTATTCTACACAGATATTCTTAAATGGACCAGCCAGCTTTGTTAGTAACCCTGAAAAAGATGTTATAGTGATATTTCAAACTCTTTTCTATAACTAGTATTACACATGTTTTCAAACTTGTAATCAGTCAGTCAGCCTCTATTAAAGGAGAAAAGTAGTCACTTTGCTGTTTGGTATTATTGTGTGCACCACACTGAACATGGACCGAAGAAAACAAATGAGAGAGTTGTCTGAGAAAGTCAGAAAGAAAATTATAGACCAAAAGACCAGCATGTCAAAAGACAGACAATCAGACATTCTCCTAGCAGCTTAAAGTTCCTGCAAGTACACTTGCAAATATTATTAAGTTTCAAGTCCATAGGAGTGTAGCCAACTTCCTTTGGACATGGCCACAAGAGGAAAAATTACCCTAGATTGAATAGAAGAAAAGTGTGAATGGTAGACAAAGAGCCAACAAAAACATCTAAAGAGATACAAGCTGAAGTCCAAGGTCAATGTAAATCAGTGTCCGATTGCACCATACAACGCTTTTTAAGCGACAGTGGGCTCAAAGGAAGAAGACTCAGGGGGACGTCTCTGTTGAGGAGAAACATAAAAAATCCAGATTGGAATTTGCTTTACTGCATCTAGCGCGGGATGCCTTAAATCTGTGCAGGGTACAATGAAATCTCAAATTTATGAAGGAAATCTGTAACAAAACACAGTTCTGCTGAGTATCAGAAAGCACACTCTGCTGAGTGTCAAAAAAGCTCTGCCTTGGTTGCAGGTCATGGGTTCTTCACCAGGATAATGACCCCAAAAAAAACACTCAGCTAAAAGCATCCAAGAATGGCTAAGAATTTAAACACTGGACTTTTCTGAAGTGATTATCTATGAATTGTGAATCCTAGTGAACCTCTATGGAAAGAGCTGAAACATGCAGTCTGGAGAAGGTACCCTTCAAACCTGAGACAGCTGGAGCAGTTTGATCAAGAAGAATGGGCCAATCTATCTATTAGCAGGTGCAGAAGTCTTATTAAAAGCTATGTAAATTGCATTCCAATCACTGCTATCAGTTTCAAGTTTTATTTTGACATGCAAGTGTACCAACAAATGTATCCATGTTACACCTACACACAGATTCATATTTACCTTTTACCCATTGTCCTGCATTGTGTGCACTCTAAGACAAATATATTTAAAGAGAATGTAAATCCTTATAATGAACTTCACTTATTTGCTTTCTTTTGGTCTGGTAAATATCCCATTGAAAATGCTTAGTTAAATTTGTTCGATAAGTGCAAAAAATACCTATTGATCCTGCCAGAAATTCAATGAGTTTCAAACTTGCCTGTGCAGAAGTCTCAAGCAATGCTTTTAGCCCTGCCCAGTTCTCCTCTGTTAACTACAGAACATCTCCCCTACATGGTATGAAGATAATGAGAGGGTGTACTGTAATCCATATCAGGAGCAGTCTAGGTTGGCAATGCTGCTTCTCTATTGATAGTAGGGATGCACCAAAATTCTATTATGAGTCCGAAACCGAAAATAAAAAAATTGTCAGGCTGAAACCGAAGCCAAAAATTATACCTTTTTTTCCAACCTTTTTCCAATTTTTAAAATTATTTAAAATTATTTTATTTTTATTTATTTTTCTTTTTTTACTTTACTGCTGCGGGCTCTGGGGAATTATCAGGGAGTCTAAACAGACCACTGATATTTCCATTTTAAAATAGAAAAGGAGATTTAGGACACAGAGTCCTAAATCTCTTTTTCTGCAGCCCCAGCACTGAATGAACAGGAAGCCTCTATAATGAGTGATCCTGTTCATTCATTCATTGTGGATATAGTATGAGTTACTATGTCCACAAACATGAATGAACAGGAAGTGATGTAGATCACTTTCCATTTATAACTGGTACATGGTAACACACACTATATCCAGTTATTTACAAACATTCAGCGATCAGCTGATTGCTGAGGGCCCATTCACACCACCTCCAGATCATCTTTTTCAGACCAGATTGTTTCCATACCCAAAATGCATCCTAATGTATCCCTATTCTATTTCTGGCCTCTGTTCACACCAGTGCAGTCAGTTCCAGACCAGACCAGAAAAATACAGCATGTCTCATTTTGTCTGGTCTGGAATGCACTGGAACTGCGGGCAAGTTCACACTATTTTCCAGACCAGATCTGGAACAGATCTGGTCCGGAAAATGGTGTGAACCTGCCCTCAATGTCTGTATTCCACTCTCCATCCTGAATCGGCTGTCACAGGAGGCAGAGCAGGCCGTTGCGGGAGGAAAGCGCCGCCTCCTGTGTGACATCACAGAGCTCTCCTCCAATCACTGCTCTCCATCCTGATACAGGAGACCAAGCCGGGAGGTGTTGGAGGAGAGCTTGCCTCCTGTAACAATCCTAGCGTTCTCCATCCTGACACAGCAGGCCGAGCCAGGAGGTGCGGGAGGAGAGCATGGGCTCCTGCAATGCTGACAGAGCTCTCCTCCCCCACTGCTCTGCATCCTGAAACCTTCGCTCCTGCCAATTGGGTGCCCAGCAGGAGGAAAGAAACTGGGATGCATTGAATTTTCGGAGGACGAAATTTCGGTGCATCCCTAATTGATACAGTACAGTAAGAGAGCACTGTCACTTTAGGACAGAAAGCATTTATACTGACACATCACCAGGTGAAAATAATGGAAAAAAAGCCTAAAAAAAAACTAATGCAGCCACTACATCTGGCCACCAAGGACTGGTATGCTGCAATGTATTATGTTTTTGTTCTTGGGTATAAATCCACTTTAACATTTTAGACCCCCTGCTGAGTATGCTTTACAGAGAATGGGTGACGGGGTTCTTGCTCACTGTGGCTAGAGTAACTAGCTGACTATGTAAAAAGAAACATCAGGATAAAAATCACAGGTTTTGATGCAGGATAATTTAAATCTTAGTCTGCTTCGTTGCCCAATGTTGATGCTATATGCAACATGGGGGACCAAGATGTTTGTATTTATTTTTTTATTATTGTCTATATACATAAATCAACCATTTTGGTGGAAGAATCAATCCAAGGTTTGTTCATATTTTAAAACTAAAAAAAAAATGATAACTAGTAAAAGTGCTTCATTAAGAAAATGAGATTTAAAACATAGGAGTAAAAAAAAAAACCCATCAACATGATTTCCATGATGTAAACCAAACATGGGCTGTATACTATTAAAATCTTTGGATTCTGATGCGGTGATTCATTCAGATGCTATTCACTCTCATTTGTTAGTGTTGCCATGGCAATGTGCTCTTTTCAAGAACCAGGTAAATTGTTAAGAAGTACATCTTATTTTGATTATATGCTGCAGACTCTTGTAAGTAAATACTTTATTATCATAGTAAACATTTCATTTGTTTTGCATAGTAGCATATCCATTAAAATCCAATTTTGCATTCCTTCTCTAAATAATTTGCACCAAACTGGATTTCAGCAGTCCAATTAAAAACTATAAAAAATATCCTTTGTGAATACAAAAGGGTGGCTTTTAAGAGCTTTTCAGTCATCAGCCTGCGCATTTCCTCTTCTTAGCTTACCGTCGCTCTTCAAGCAAAAGCCATGGCAAAAAATAGAACTGCTACAGATTTGAAAAAGTCTAAAGGCCCGTTCAAACTACAGCAGTGACTGCCATTATTCAACAACTGAAGAGCGCCAGTCACTGCTATGGCACATAGGAAACAATTGTTTTCTATGTGCCCTGTTCACACTACAACTTGGGTGTGATGTGCAGTACGGAGTGCTTAGCAAAAAATGTAGACATGCTGCATTTTTTCACAGTGCACTGGACCGCAGCACACTACCCTGCACTGTTGTGCGGGGAGGTTAAGTATACAATTTGTACATTCCAAGTGAGGTTAAAAAATAAAAAGAAACAGTGCCTTATGTTGTAACAATGCAAGGCAGCGCGGCTCACTGCTACCACTCATTAGACACTAACCATATAGTAAATCGTAGCATTTCACCGAGCAGCTAGTGTGAACAAGCCCTAAAGCAGCATGACATTTCAGACTGCTGGAAAGTTACATTTCATGCTGGCTTGGCATATGGCAAAGAGACTCTAGAAAATTTACACCCCCACCAGAAGCGCCAGTTTGGCCTTAAAACCAGGATTTAGCCTTTAAACATATCTAAACCCAAAAACAAAGATGTAATATGTTGCTATTTACTAGTCTTACTTTTGTTTTTTTGTTGCCTAGTAATCCTGTAAATAGCACACTTCTTGTCCTAGTGTGGGAGAATGCCCTCTATACAAATTGGAGCTATTCAGCAAGTCTCATTAGCTAGAGGTTTGGATATAAAAAAAATAAACTTTTTTAATGACGCACTTTGTGTGGCTTTGCTCTTTCACTCCACTGCATCTATTGAGGAAGCCATGGTTGTCACCCAAGCTGAACTTAAAGTGACATTAAAGTCACAATCCCCCCCTCCCCCCCCATGCTGCTTTAAGGACTATGGTGCTGGTCTCTGATCCAGCATAGGCTCTTTGGGTCTCAAGGTGTCTGTCTCACGGCTCCACTGTGTCTCTTCTCTTCTCCCTGCCGAAGATCTCTACTGCGCATGCACCTGCCCCATCGTCCTACACGGCCGCTCGAGAAGCTTCAGATCTTCGACCGGGAGCGAGCGACGGAGACAGAGGTAAGTATTTATCTATTTGGTAACCTTTTTATTTTTTTTATGTTTTTGCATATATCTACTGCTTGCTAGCAGTAGATATATGTGGAAAAAATGGGACTTTAATACTACTTTAAAACATATCTTCCTCTCTTCATCTCCATTGCATGAGGGATGGGTAGATTAGTAGCTTACAAAGGTAAAATAACATTAATTTTAGCTTACTCAGCATTTTTTTTTATGTACTGTTCTTAACCTGCAAAATGAAAGCTGATGCAGCCAGCACAACTAAGGACTGGTAAGCTGCAGTATATTAAAGTGACACTAAACTCAGGAGTCAAATCCTAAAAATGCATTCAAGTGCATTAACTACTAACAAAAATGTATCTTATTTGTGTATCACTCGGCTGTAGATCCTCAATTCATCTCTGAATTCATACCGACACTGTCCTTCCTTCTGGAGGGTGGCTACTTACAGTATGTTCCCCATGGTCCCTGTGTGTGTTGTAAAGTAGCTAGCTCCCCGTGATAGACTACAATCTCACTTTTAGTTTACTCAATTGTATTGAGATTGTAGTCCATCATGGGAGCAAGCTTGGAGTGGTGGCTACTTTACAACACACACAAGGACCATGGGGGAAAAAAAAAGTAGCCACCCTCCAGAAGGAAGGACAGTGTCAGCACCAATTCAGAGTTGATTAGAGGATCTACAGCTGAGTGATACACAAATAAGTTCCATTTTTGTTCATAGTTAAGGTGAATGCATTTTTAAGATTTCACTCTTGAGTTTAGTGTCACTGAAAATTTTGGGTTTTGGGTTGATATTCTTGAATACCAGCATCCCTCATTCAGCTGCAAAATACTGGGGTTGATTTACTAACCTTATAAACACGCCACGAACAAGTATACACCTCTGTAGTGTGTTCCCTCCCAGCATGATCTATTGGTGGAATCTAGACACCTTTGTAGTGTGTACACACCCAGCAGGTGTGTTATGCAAAGCCCTGCATGAATTGCAAGGTGATGTGTAAATTAGCTCTACATTGTGTTGCTTGCGTTGATGAATGCAGGAATGTAAATGCGTGAGCTAACCATTTTTGTCTAAACTGTGAAGCAGCATTATATATACATCATGTGCATGATTTTTCCATATATGGCATTAGTGGAAACATGCTTATAGAGACTTTTTGGTTGATAAATACGTTTTGCTGTGTAAAAATCACATGCACCTAGTGTGTGCGTGTGTTTAGGTTAATAAATCACCCCCACTGACTCATCAGGTTTCCTGGGAGGAGGGAGAACAGCATGTTATTCATCAATGGAAGTTCTTGGGACACACAACTCTGCATAGTTAGTGCTGCTGGGGTAAAGCCAGGGGCTGAGACAGGAATTATAGCCACCAATACATTTTTTAAAAAAAATACAGGTACTATACCCTTTTATTATAACATATATATTGTTATTCTTCCTTTGTGCTACCTTCGGTAGTATGCGATTTCAGTAGTGCAGAGAGCCTTGCTGACATTAATATCATACTCTGCTGTATTGTATTGTAAGCCCATGGTGACGCACACTGAAGAGAGGTGTGTTGAGGCACACTCTGTTAAGGCAGACTATTCATTTTAAAAGGGTTGGCAGCACACCTGAACACACACATAAAATGTACCTGTATTATTTTGTCCTACCTCAACAGAGAGATGGTTTACATCTGTGTGATGCAGTGCACTGCACTGCAAGTGCAAATTTATTTTGCACTGTACTATATGTATCCTTCAGGGTTCCATACGTTCTGAATAGCATCTCAAAGCAATGCACATGGACCTTTGTGTTACTGTGCCTTGGAGTAACATACTGTAAAACAAGCATTTTACCATGCATTGTCAGTATGCATATATGCAAATGGATCAGAAGAATTATTAGTTCTAAAGTAAAACGTTAGAAACATGAGTATAGCAGTAAATCAGTATAATGTAATTACTTTACTAGACACAACCTTTCAGTATGGTTCCAAATGGACTTTGCAAAAATGAAACATGTTTGGTCATGCAAACATAATATAATATAGCCACCTCAACTGCGACATATAAGCTTCAGGACTCCTGGCGATATTCTATCACAAAAGATGTATAGCTACATCAGCCATAGTGTTTCATTGTCACTCTCCATATCGCTAACAGTTTATATCTATATCTCTCTATATGTGTCTACAATATGAAGCTACCTTCCTTAACCTGTTACATGTTAATGTAGTGTGACCTGGGTTAACAGCCTCTGTATTTAAGAGAAATATCACCATTTTGTTTAAGGCTTTTCTTATGGCCCACATCTGCGAGGGACTAATACTGCAATGTTGTCAGAGGGTTGCATTATTAGACATTTACTTTGTGCAAGAGAGTAATTATTTGATAATAGTGTCCTCAGTTGTACACAACAATTACTTAACCATTGAAATAGCATCCAAATGTTCACCAACCCAAAACCTTATTCACAATAATTTCTGGCTGTGAAGACACCTGCCAGCTATGCACATGTGCATATAATTGCACTACATGCAAAAAAACATCAGCAATATGTTGAAAGAAGAAATAGTAATTTAACTATCCTAACAACAATTACCACTTCAATAATAGTACTGCAGAGTATCTGTGTGCTGTAACTGTACATACCCTGTGTGTTCTGTGTGCTTTGACTATTTACTATATCTATTCTCTGAATATATGTGCGTTGAGTCCATGGTCTATCTGTAAGTTGCACTGCGCCTGAGTGTGCTGTCTGTGTGCTGGGCCTGAGTGTGCTGTCTGTCTGTTTGCTGTGACTAAATGTGCAGTCTGTCTGTGCAGGGAAGTACGTGTGTGTGAATGAGTGTTCAGTCTGTGTGCTGTGACTGAGTGTTTAGTACATATTCTGTGACTGACAAGGTTATTTATAAAAGAGTGAAGAGTTTGTAGAAGGCAGGAAAAGTAAACAATCTAGGACAACATAGCTGAACTGAATTGGAGCATTTTTCCAAATCTGGTATTTTGTCCTAGACTGTTCACTTCTCCTGCCTTCTCCAAACTCTTCACCCTTTTGTGAATAGCCCTATGAGTGTTTAGTCTGTGTGCTGTGACTGAGTGTTCAGTCTGTGTGTTGTAATTGAGTGCAGGACTGAGTTTTCAGTCTGTATGCTGTGACTGAGTGTTCAGTCTGTGTGCTGTAATTGAGTGCAGGACTGAGTGTTCAGTCTGGGTGCTATGTCTGAGTTTTCAGTTTGTGTGTTGTCTGTCTGTGTGTCTTTTTGTGTGCTGTGACTTTGCAGTGACTGAATGCGCTGTCTGTGTGCTCTTACTAAGCACACTGTCCATCTGTATGCTGTAACTGAGTGCTCCCTTCATGCACGGTCTGTCTGTATGTTGTGACTGAGTGTAATGTGACAATGAGCGGGTGGCCTACCGATTTTACTTCACGGGCATGGCAGAACTTCAGAGTATGTGCACTTTAGTGAGGGCACAAGATGACAACAAAGAGAGAGAGAGAGAGAGAGAGAGAGAGATGCAGACACACAGGAGGAAAATGTAACCTTGCTAAGGAAAGTGTGGGTAGAGATTGCAGTACTGAAGAGAGGTAGTGCATGAGCCATGAAAGTGTAAAGTTGATTGTGCACAGGAAGCCTCCAGTGCGGCTACCAGCTCTTCTGTAAATAAAGCTGTCAGGGAGAAGTGAGCATTGAGGAGAAGAGAAGAGTCTGCTCACTGTAAAGCTGGGAGTATCTTGCTGGTAACTAATGCTCTGTGCAGCTAAATTCAAAACTAGAGTCATAATCCTCTAATGAGAAACTGAAAGTGATAGCCTGGCATTTATACTAAATAGCAGATATAGGATCACCTTGTAAGATAGAGATGCCCACAAGTTTACCTTTTACAGTATATTTGTGCATTCTTCATTATCAGTTATACTATTTAGCTATATCTAGTTACCTATTTTTCTGCTTCTTCTTTCTTTTTTTAGTTAGACAGGTCCCTCTTTACGTTATGCAAATGTTCTGGTTTGCAAGACATGCACAGTGCAGCTCACATTAAAGAATCAGTGCTCATAGCGAAGCCTAGAATACAATGTTGCAGTGCATCACAAAACACAGTAAAGCACTACCATGTGCTGTGGAGCACTTTGTTGCCAAAAATTGTGAATGTTCTTTTTTTTGGACATTATGGTGCATTGCCAGTCCCTTTTAATGAGCTACCTTAACACAATGCACATTAACGCAGGTATAAAATAGGTATTAATGCACTGTTATATTACGTATGTACAGTAACACAAAACACTGCATTGGAAAAGCGTGAACCCAGCTCCTGGGCAGGACTAGAAAATAACACTATACAAAAATATTATTTTCATTCTTGTAAATATGAAATTTTGGATATCATTTCCATTGTACCTTCCCAGAAAACAAGAAGCATCTGCTTTATTAAAAAAAAACATTTCTGTGTTGACATTATAAATTTACTTTAACACAATGTGTTCACTATTTAAAACTGTGCAATAGTAAATTCAGTGTTAAATACACCTTTTTAAAAAATATTTCTAAATATATTTTTCAAATGATTGCTCTTTTCATAAGCCGGCACACTGCGGAACTGTTCATAATCACTTTCCACTGAGATAAAATAAAATAAAAATAAATAGTGTTTTCATCCAGCACAACATATCTCTGGTACTTGTCTACAGCCCTTAATCCACAAAAGAGACTACATAATACACTTACATAATTACATGGCCTATTTCATCCTAACAAATACTAGAATTGTCCATAGTTTTTCAAACGTCAAAAGATTTATGTAATTTTAGGAATAACCTAACCCTTTTATGACTGGAGGCCTTGTACACCATTCTTGTCTTCCTTAATCTTTAATAATATAAAAGCAAGGTTTTATTTCACAGGGTACTTTCACCTCTCAGGATAATGCCTTAGTCCGAGTTTCATTTTGCCAGTGGAGGGATTCCAGTAGAGATTTCTCCTCTTCCTTCCCCTTCCACTCTCTACCACTTCCGCTTTTTAGCCAATACAAAATGTAAAAAAATGACTTCCGTTCTCTCACCCCCCATGAACCATTATGATCCCAGATACCTGATCTCCTTCCCCTGTACCCACTCACCACAACATGCAGGATTCCACACATTCACTCTACCCAAGTGCCTGTTCTCTAATTCATGACCCCACCACAGCACAGGCTGTTCCACTCCTGGCTAATGAACCCAGACCGTTTGATAACTTTCGAGCTCTCACTGCTCCTGTCATCTGCTTCTGTGCCTGTCAGCAGGTGCAGTGTTGGGTCGGTGTGACATTTTCCAGCAGCACTAAGAATGCGACCACGACGAGCGACGCGCGACATGGAGCTAAGACAGCTCCATTGACTATCATTAGCCGGCGACTTCTCGCAATATCACGCGGCAAAAATGCGCGATATCGTGGCGGAAATCGCGCGATAAGTCGCTACATGTGAACGGGGCTTAAAGCAGCTGGATATACACTGAGTGGCCAGATTATTATGACCACCTGCCGTTTGTAGGCAAATTAGCTATAATTAGCTATAATTCCGCGCTGAAGTTGCTAGAGCACCAGACCATTATAAATAGGGAAGCAGGTTTTTACCACGACAGTAGAAGTGATGTTTTCTGAAGATACGGGTAAACAACGCGATTTACCAGCCTTTGAATGTTGGATGATTGTTGGCGCTCGGAGCCATGGCGCGAGTATCAGCAAAACAGCAGAATTTGTTAAATGTTCAAGAGCAGCTGTTGTTAAAGTGTTTAAAGACTGGACTGTCAGCCGAAAATCTGGGTCTGAACGTGCGAATTGTGGCCGTTAGCAACTAGTCAATGTTAGGGCAGAACGGAGAGTAGCAAGACTGGTACAAGACAACAGAAGGGCAACAGTGCAGTGTCAGATTTCTCGCATCAACTTTCAACATCTTGTGGAGTCACGTGGCGGCCCAACGAAGTCATCTCGTGGAGTCATCTCGTGGCCCAACGAAGTACTGATGGGGTGGTCATAATAATCTGTCCACTCAGTGTAGGTCAGAAGGAGGTAAAATACAGGTTTGAAGCTCATGTAAGGTAATTCAGAATAATCTTAGAGCCATCTCCAACTGATCTTAAATGTGAGCTAACTCCTGAGTTTAGTGTCACTTTAAAATAAAATAATATATTAAAATAATTTGGAGCTACTTTACAACCACAGTGCAGGTTGCTCACTGTGTGCAGTAAACTGTTAATCAAAGTACATACAAAGTACAATGTATCCTTAAAGTGGACATTTACCCCCTTTCACTAAAAATCACATCAGCATACAGCACTGCATTTTTATATGAATTCATCTTACATTCATTAGCAAAACAAACATATTTTTTGTTTTACTTACAATTAATTTTTTTCTACTTCCTGGTCCACTTTGGCACAAATGATGTAATGGTGCCCAAGAGTGGCATCCTGCGAAGGTAACATCAGCAGAGCATTGCTGGGAAATCTCATTGTAATCTCATGAGATCTCAGGGAAAGGCATTTTCCTCCCCTGTGATGATGTGCATGGTCACATGCCCTAGTCACATGTGCCATAGTTTCAGGACGTAAAGGGAGATAGATTTATCAGCCCTTAGTTAAAATAGTCACTGTCAGAAGACCGGGAAAGAAAAAAAAAAGGGTAAAGTATGCAAAAAATAAAAAGCCGGCAATTATGTTAAGTATCTTTTTGTAGATTGCCTTCACTAAACATTTCTAAAGGTGCCTTTGTCATTATTTGGAAGATATTGGTAAAGTTCGTCTTGAAAGAGAACCTTCACCTCTAATATGCTATAACATAGTGAACTATTGGTCCCCTATGTGATAGCTATAACGTTAAGTTAAAAAAAAAATTAAGACTTGAAATGTTTAGTATAAATGTATTCAATGCAACCTCATTATTTATATTTTACCAAAAATTGGGTATTATATTGTGCACACATGTATTTTGGACTAAAAAAGTAAGTTTGATAAATAGTTGCTCACATATTGTATATTATGTGTCATTAAAATTGCAACTGCCATAGCCGGCGACTTCTCGCAATATCACGCGGCAAAAATGCGCGATATCGTGGCGGAAATCGCGCGATAAGTCGCTACATGTGAACGGGGCTTAAAGCAGCTGGATATACACTGAGTGGCCAGATTATTATGACCACCTGCCGTTTGTAGGCAAATTAGCTATAATTAGCTATAATTCCGCGCTGAAGTTGCTAGAGCACCAGACCATTATAAATAGGGAAGCAGGTTTTTACCACGACAGTAGAAGTGATGTTTTCTGAAGATACGGGTAAACAACGCGATTTACCAGCCTTTGAATGTTGGATGATTGTTGGCGCTCGGAGCCATGGCGCGAGTATCAGCAAAACAGCAGAATTTGTTAAATGTTCAAGAGCAGCTGTTGTTAAAGTGTTTAAAGACTGGACTGTCAGCCGAAAATCTGGGTCTGAACGTGCGAATTGTGGCCGTTAGCAACTAGTCAATGTTAGGGCAGAACGGAGAGTAGCAAGACTGGTACAAGACAACAGAAGGGCAACAGTGCAGTGTCAGATTTCTCGCATCAACTTTCAACATCTTGTGGAGTCACGTGGCGGCCCAACGAAGTCATCTCGTGGAGTCATCTCGTGGCCCAACGAAGTACTGATGGGGTGGTCATAATAATCTGTCCACTCAGTGTAGGTCAGAAGGAGGTAAAATACAGGTTTGAAGCTCATGTAAGGTAATTCAGAATAATCTTAGAGCCATCTCCAACTGATCTTAAATGTGAGCTAACTCCTGAGTTTAGTGTCACTTTAAAATAAAATAATATATTAAAATAATTTGGAGCTACTTTACAACCACAGTGCAGGTTGCTCACTGTGTGCAGTAAAATGTTAATCAAAGTACATACAAAGTACAATGTATCCTTAAAGTGGACATTTACCCCCTTTCACTAAAAATCACATCAGCATACAGCACTGCATTTTTATATGAATTCATCTTACATTCATTAGCAAAACAAACATATTTTTTGTTTTACTTACAATTAATTTTTTTCTACTTCCTGGTCCACTTTGGCACAAATGATGTAATGGTGCCCAAGAGTGGCATCCTGCGAAGGTAACATCAGCAGAGCATTGCTGGGAAATCTCATTGTAATCTCATGAGATCTCAGGGAAAGGCATTTTCCTCCCCTGTGATGATGTGCATGGTCACATGCCCTAGTCACATGTGCCATAGTTTCAGGACGTAAAGGGAGATAGATTTATCAGCCCTTAGTTAAAATAGTCACTGTCAGAAGACCGGGAAAGAAAAAAAAAAGGGTAAAGTATGCAAAAAATAAAAAGCCGGCAATTATGTTAAGTATCTTTTTGTAGATTGCCTTCACTAAACATTTCTAAAGGTGCCTTTGTCATTATTTGGAAGATATTGGTAAAGTTCGTCTTGAAAGAGAACCTTCACCTCTAATATGCTATAACATAGTGAACTATTGGTCCCCTATGTGATAGCTATAACGTTAAGTTAAAAAAAAAATTAAGACTTGAAATGTTTAGTATAAATGTATTCAATGCAACCTCATTATTTATATTTTACCAAAAATTGGGTATTATATTGTGCACACATGTATTTTGGACTAAAAAAGTAAGTTTGATAAATAGTTGCTCACATATTGTATATTATGTGTCATTAAAATTGCAACTGCCACCATTTTATCCTCCAAGGTTTCTGCTTTCAGAAAATATATAATTAGGGAGGGGATTAACTAATCTTCAGGCCTAAATTTTTTTTTTTATCATGTGTGCAAACAAAAAAAGATATGCAAAAATAGCTCTGGCAGGAAGAGGGTTAAACAGTGTATTCCCAATACTGCAATCCCCATTGGGAGATTTGCATATTGTGATCATATCCCCTCTTAAGAGCCTCTGTAGTTTTCTTTCTTCATAACTCAGGTCATCCATCCCTCTTAGTAATTTTGTTTCCCTTCTCTGAGCTCTCTAGTTCATGGACATCTCTCCTGTGGATTGGTGACCAAAACTGAACTGCATAGCTATGATGAGGCCGATCTTTCGTTTGGTATATAGGTGAAGTACAGTTTTACCTCTTTGAGAAAATACCTTTTTTAATGCATAACAGTATCCTGCTGGCTATGTTAGCTACAGCTTGGCATTGCATGCTATTACTCAGTCTACAAGGACCCCTATATCTTTCTCCATTCCCGATTTGAGTATCTTGGATTTATATTTTTCACTCCCAAGTGCATAACTTTACATTTTTCAATATTGAACCTCATTTGCCATTTATTTGCCCACCCATCAATTTTGTCAAGTTCTTCTTGTAGTGATTCTATAGCCTGTAGAGAATTTATTGCCCTACATGGCTTGGTATAATTTGCAAACACTGAGATTGAACTACTTCCTCCAACCTCTGTATCCTTTATAAACAAGGTAAACAGAAATGGTTCCAAGACTGAACACTAGGGTACTCTGCTCACAACGTTAGGCCATGCAGAAAATGACATGAATGCATTTATGACAACACTCTGGATCGGTTCCTACATGTAAGCATGTATGGCCTTCCTCTATCTAAAATACTGATCACTTCCTATAGAATGTTAATAGGTTGATTTAACCACTTCAAGACCAGGTGTTTAGACCCCCTTCCTGGCCAGGCCATTTTTCAGTATTCAGCGCTGCAGTACTTTGACTGACATTTATTCCGTCATGCAACGCTGTACTGAAATTAATTTTATACCATTTTTTTGGGACAGATAGAGCTTTCTTTTGGTGGTATTTAATCACCACTGGGGTTTTATTTTTTACTATATTAAGGAAAAATTATTGAAAACTTTGATAAAAAAAGTTTTTTTTCCATTATATTAGGAAACAATGATTATTACCCATATTTTTGGTAAAATATAAAAGACGGGATCACGTCGGATAAATAGACACCAAACATGTCAAGCTTTAAAATTGCGCTCACCAGCGAAATCGCAAAAAAACACCATACCCTCCGTTAAGTCCTTGCTAGGTAAATTCACAGACAGGGAAATCCCATGGGACCCAGCCTTTTTTCTTCTCCATCACAACTCTTTTCCCAGAAAACACTATAAAATGTCTGTCCTCCCGCACCTCCTGAACGCAGCACGCTGTTGTATTCCAGCATTGTGGAAATCATCTCAGCCACCCACGGTGTCCATGTGGCTCCACAAAGTTGGAGAGGTGGAGAGAATGGAGGACATCTCTCTGGTCCGGAAGGGGCCAACATGCTAGACACTGTAAGACGTGGTTCTATTGGACCGACTTTACCCTGACGGCCGAATTTACCACCCTACTACAGAACTCATCCTGAGGGGGTTGGGTTGGCGGCACTCACGCAGGCAGCATACAGTGCCTGAGGCCCAGAACACATCCCGCTGATGCTTACCCTCCCTTTCCCATCCGTCTCCCCACCCGCTCCCTCTTCCCTCCCTGCCCGGTCCCCCCCTTCCTTCTTCCCTACTTTTAGTGTTATTTCCATGTGGTATCGGATTAACCGACAATTTGCTGACATGTGGCCGGTTTTGACATTGGGCCCCTTAGGTTCCCTCTGGACCTGCGCCATTACACAACAATCTGTCCATCTACTCAGGAACACTTTCAATTGTGAACTGTTTTATAAGCTTATCTAGATGTATACGCATACCTGTGCCTACTACGCTTGGCAATTGTCAGCCAGGCCTAAGATAATCCCATAACTGTTGGTTGAATTGTAAGCTCTGACGAGGAAGACGCTTTAGCCACCTACCATGCTGTTCTGTTTATGTATCTTTTGATTTATTACCTGTATTGTTTGAAAAATTGAAATAAAGAATTTACAAAAAAAAAAAAAAAACCACCATACCCAAAATTGACCATAGGCAACGCTTTAAAAGCTTTTACCGCTCATCAGTCTAGTGTTATCAGTGATTGATAGCCCTAGAATTATTGCTCTCATTCCGACGCTCGCGACGATGTAACATGTGCCGCGTAATGGACGCAATCGTCGTTTTCGCACGTATGCGCCCCCGACGCATGTTTGCATGCGTGTATGTATGAGTGGGGACTTAAACATTTTTTTTATTCTTTTTTATGTGTTACTTTACATTTTTTTTGGGGGGGGGCTTAATTTTTTTTTCCTTTTTTTTTTTTTTACTAAACTTTATTGCCATCACATACGAGGCTAATAAAAAAAACCCTATGTGATAGCAAAATATGTGACAGGTCCTCTTTATGGAGACATCAGGGGTCTCCAAGACCCCTAATGTCACCTAGGACCCCCCAAAAGAAGTTGATGAAGCACAGATCTGCTCCACTTCTTTGCAGCTTCTGAAGCTGGAATGCAGAAGTGATGTATTATACAACACTTCCGCATTCTTGCAGAGGAGAGGGGACCGGAGGGAGCTCGGGTACCGAGCTCCCTCTGATCCCGTGACACAGGCGACCTGCTGATCCCGGGCTCGCA
>NW_017306803.1:938780-949296 GCF_000935625.1 Nanorana parkeri
GTACCGAGCTCCCTCTGATCCCGTGACACAGGCGAC
Source organism: Nanorana parkeri (assembly GCF_000935625.1). Lineage (NCBI taxonomy): Eukaryota > Metazoa > Chordata > Amphibia > Anura > Dicroglossidae > Nanorana > Nanorana parkeri. The sequence continues at coordinate 938,817 of NW_017306803.1, forward strand.
CTGCTGATCCCGGGCTCGCAACGGGCACAGCAGAGCCCGGGATCAGCGCGACGATGGCGGGGGGGTGGCCGCGGAGGGGGGGGAACCGATCGGCACCCCATACACGCGATCCGCCGGCTCTACAGCCAGCGGATCGCTTGTATGGTAACAGGCACAGCTGCCTGTTTTTACATTTCGGCCGTTTCTAAAGACGCCCGCTCAGATCTAGAGAGCTCCGGGCCAGCCGTTTTTTCACTACGGCCGGCCCGGAAGTGGTTAAAAAATTATTATTATTTTTATGTGTAACTTTAAATTTTTGTGGGGGAAACTATTTTTTTTTTCACTTTACTTTATTGCTATCACATAGGGGGCTAAGAAAACCCCCCTATGTGATAGCAAAAGATGTGACAGGTCCTCTTTATGGAGACATCAGGGGTCTCCAAGACACCTAATGTCACCTAGGACCCACTGATCTTCAAGGAGAAATGCATGCATTTTCAATACACATAAGGGCACATTTTTTACAACAAAAGCTCTACTTTATGTTTTACATTTTATTTAAAAATGTAAAAAAGAAAAATAGGTTCATGAGTAGTTTGGGGGTCTTTATTTTTAATTTAAGCCAATTTTAATTAGGACGCCTAAACACATCGGAATGAAAGCAAAACACCCAATTATTTCACAACAGATCTCTTTTCTGTTATTCCAACTCCATCTCTTTAAATTCTTTCAGTTTGGGAAGTATATAAACATAAAATACAATTTAAAAAAGTGTGTATAGAGCTTGATGCCATGAACAAAATAAAACACCGTTTTAAATAGACATGTGTATCAGTCCTATTCAGTTGCTTGTTACAAGACGTCTGACAAAAAGGCGACACAATATTTTATCACATTTGACAAACTGTTCATATACATTTCTCTAAAATTCATGTAGCACTACAAATTATATAATTAAAAACATTTACTAATAAAGGGAAAGCTAGATTAATTTAACTCTTGACCCATGGGCTGTGGAAATAAAATGATATCAATAAGCATTGCAGTATTGCATATGAAATATAAGCTAATTATTTTAAAGTCATTAATCAATTTGGTAAGAACTCTTCAGTGAGGATATTGTCTCATTACAGAAGTCACAGCTAGGCTTCTTGGCAGAAAAATAAATAATTAAATGCCTTGGGCGTATTGGTTAATATCAGAAAACATTGTAGGAGTTCTTAGAACTGAAAGGGATAGTAAAAAAAAAAAAAAAAATCAGACGGAAAGCTGAAGTGGATTGATTAGGAACAATTTTGTTCTGTTTTATACAATAAAAAGAGATGAGCAATACAGTCCCCCAAGCCAATTTGCAGAGCAACCTCTTCTCACTAATTGCTGCTAGACTAATGCAGAAGCACACTCCTGGGTAAGTAGAGACATCTATTTACCAACCATGACATTTAAGTACAGAACACAAATACTGAGGGTTTTTTTTCCATTACCCTTCATATTAGTCCTAATACATTCCACCTGTGACCCTCGTTTTAGGGAGATAAATGCTCTTCTTTACAAACTCAGTATTTTTTTTTAAGAACATAAAAAACAGATGTATAGAAACATTACTAGATCCATTAAATTGTGACAATGCTTTAAAAGGGAGAATTATTTGATTAAAAAAAGTGCATCAGAGGAAAGAAAAGAGTAAAAAGATATTATATTTTGTACAAAGTCAAAGTTATTGCCTTGACCCTGTCAGATGCCATGACCCTGTCATCCCGTAATGGTCAAGCTAAACACATGTATTGCTTACAGGAGATTGGACTTTAACCAGTTCACCACTCACATGTATTTCCCTTATGGACTAGAGCATTTTTCTACATTTCCACTATAGGCCTGTTAATTTGGTGATAACTGTCACTACTTAAGATAACAAAGTAATACATACATGAATTCTATAGACAAAAGACATAGAAATCAAAAAAGGGTTCTTTCTGTTTTGACCTCTTTTTGAAAATGTTTATGAAAAAGTCGTTTTGCTGTAAATAAAAATATACATTTTATTCTATATGTCATCTTTAAAATTACACTAGATTGATGTTTCTGGTTCAAAAAATTGCAAAGATACTTGAAAACAAATAAAAGGCTAAAATTGCAAAGATACTTGAAAACAAATAAAAGGCTTACTTTACAATTTTGCAAATTTTCTGACTGTCACAAGGACACTGAAAAAAAGTAACAGAAAAATTAAAGAAAATGAAAATGGTAAAAAAATAGAAATGACAAAATAATAGCTAAAAAAATAAAAATAATAATAGCTAAGGGGAAAAGAGGAGGAATTAGATAATTAGGGCTGAATAGAGTTAACAAAAGATCTGTAAGGTGTCAAATTGGAATACATCTATTTAAAGAAAAAAAACATTTTGACTCGGGATGCACCAAAAGTTTAGCTGAAAATAGAACTCTGGGCAAATTGCCGAATGTATCTTTTTTTGCCAAAAATGCGTTGCATCCTTGGTTTCTCTCCTTCTCACTGGGCGCTGCTCTGTGTTCCCCTCTGACACAGAGCAGCGTCAAGCAGGCAGGAGAGAAACTTTCAGGAGGCCGAGCGGGGCAAGGAGGAGAGCGCTGCTTGTCTCCTCCCGCACCACCCTCTCAGCCTCCTGTGACAGTAAGTCAGGATGGAGAGTGGTTACAAGCATTCAGCGATCAGCTGATCGATGAGTGTTTGTAAATAACTGATGACATAGTATGTTTTCTGTGTCCCCAATTGTGAATGAACAGGAAGTGCTCTACATCACTTCCTGTTCATTCATGATTGTGGACATAGTAACTCATACTATATCCACAGTTTATGAATAGACAGTAGAACTCAGTATAGAGGCTTCCTGTTCATTCATAACAGGGGCTGCAGAAAAAGATCTATTTTTTTCTATTTCAAAAGGGAAATATAAGGTGTCTGTTTAGGAAGATGGAATAGCTTTACCCAGAATCACTCTCAAAGTCCTGGTCAATCTATCAGAGAAACATCACTTGGCTTTAGATAAACTTTGATAAGGAATTCAACTTTTCACTCTAAAGTAAAAGTCAAGGAAAAACTTATTTTTCAGTTATAGACTGTGAGGAACAGTGTAACATCTCAGATTTATATTGCTGTCTTTATACCTGCTAGGGAGAATCCCCTTACTTTCTTTTCTGGAAAGTGGTGCCATCATGGGGCTAGTAAGTAAGAGGAAGTCCCAATGTGGCATATACTGCAATAACAACCCATCAGATGTTCTGACACTTTCCCACACTATGCAAAGCAAAATAAAGATTTTGGCTTGATTTTCAACGAACCGAGGCATATTATCTTGATATTATATATCAAGTAATATATGAAATTACTTGAGAGGCCACTTTTAACATATGATATCTCATATTGTAGCTGAATGCATCAGACACACTTTCTTACTACTGAGTTGTAAGTACAACTGTATTTGATGCATATACAGGACATTACCAATGATGCACATACCGTTTGATTTAATGTATAGTTTGTTGTTGATTTTAAAACAATGCACAAAGATGTCTGCCTTTTCACAATATAATTTCCAGCTGGGAAGGTATAATTTAGCCATATTATGTTCTGTCACTTCTACTTTAGCAGACACTGAGGACCCGCTGAGCAATTACTCCATAACCTTATAATGAAATGCAGCTACCAGCAACTAATTATATTCTGAAGTTGATTAACATCCATTCTTTAAAACTGAACCATTCTCACTCATCTGAATTGATTTCCAAAAACAATAAAAAATGCAAACACATCTGAAGAGAATATGCAGAAAGGATGGAAAATAAGTGAATACTAAAACACCAATATTGGGTCTATTTATAAAACCTAGAAAAAATAAATGGGGACAAAAGCAGGGCTGTTGCCAGTAGTGACAAAATGAAACAAAAAACATGATTGCTCGCTTTAGACAACTCTACTTTAGTTTTTCTTTTTCTTGTAGCTCCAGATATTATATATCGTCATCTCTGCTATATACAGTACAAAAAACATCATAACCATCACATGAGGGGTAGATGGTTCTATAAGCACATTGGGTAGGGATGAGCAAATTTGCCTGGGTTTCATGTGTGGACAGTATTGCAAAACACCCTAAAAATTCAGAAAATCTGAACTTTTTCCCACACCCTATTAAAGTCTATAGTGGATAAATATTGATATTCGTTCCTTGAGGGGGGTTAATAAACGAAGATAATCAATATGTTTTTTTTTTATTTACTTAAAGAATAAATTCCTACTTAACCACCTCCCGTCCGCCGAACGTAGGAAAACGGGCGGACGGGAGCCTTCTAGATGCAGGTGGGCGCCTTAAAACGTCCTTTATGCCCACACCCATGGGAAACTGTCAAAGTTTGAAACAGCCAGCGACGGCTGTTTACATACAAGTGTTCCGGCGTATGTAGAGCTGCCCGATAGCTTGTATGTTGTGTCTTCGTCCCCCCCCCCCCCCCCCCTCCGTCGGTGCCCAGGACCGGCACTGTGGCTCTGTGCAGGGAGATCTCAGTACACGATCTCCCTCTGTTCCCCCTCCGGTGTTGTGAGTGCGGAAGTGATGCTTGTTACATCACTTCCCTTTTCAGCTGTCACTGTCCGGCTACAGAAGCCTGAGAGAATCTGGTAAAGCAGATCTCTGCTTCATCAGCTTCTTTGGGGGGTTCCTAGGTGACATCAGGGGTCTTAGAGACCCCTGATGTCTCCATAAAGAGGACCTGTCACTGTAATGTAATATCACATAGGGAGCTTCTTAGACCCCTATGTGATAGCAATAAAGCTAGGTGTAAAAAAAAAAATTAAAGTCCCACAAAAATGTTTTAAAGTCCCCCACATACACGTGCAAAAATGCATCGGGTGCGCCTACGTGCAAAAACAGTGATTGCGCCCATTGCGCTGTACATCTTACATATCATCGTGAACGTCAGCATGTGAGCAATAATTTTAGGGCCATCAATCACTGTTATCAATTTAGTGTTTAGTGTAAAAGCTTTTAAATTGTCCCCTATGGAAGATTTGGGGTATTGTAGTTTTTTGCGGCTTCACGGGCGAAAGCAATTTTAAAGCTTGACATGTTTGGTATTTATTTACTCGATGTGACCCCATCTTTTATATTTTACCAAAAAATTGGGTAATAATAAAATGTTTCATAACATAATAAAGGGAAAACAGATTTTTTTTTATTTTCTGTACTTTTCTTGTTATATAGTAAAAAAATAAAAAACCCCAGTGTTCATTAACCCCTTCATGACTGAGCTTGTTGTTAGTTTCTGTTCGTAAATGACTGACACACTTTTGGCATTTTTGCTGTGTGATTCTTCCACGTCAGTAATATACTTTCTTACAAAGTGCACCCACACATATTATATATTACCAGAAGAAAGCTCTATGTGTCCCCAAAAATTGATACAAAATTAATTTCAGTACAGTGTTGCATGACGGAATAAATGTCAGTCAACGTACTGCAGCACTGAAAACTGAAAAATGGCCTGGCCAGGAAGTGGGTCTAAACACCTGGTCTTGAAGTGGTTAAATCAACCTATTAACATTCTATTGGAAATGCCCTGGACAGGAAGGTATTGTAAACACCCCGGTCTTCAAGTGGTTAAATAAATAAAAAAAGGACAGGACAAAATGGTTTTAGCCTGAATATGCCTTAAATTCAGAGACTTTTGACAGGAGATTTCCAGCAATAAAAATGATAACAATTTTTTAATCTCACTTTACAGCATATAGGACTTCTTCCTCCAATGCTAGCCTGGATTCAAGTGTTCTACTCATCCTCTCTGCATTGGTAAAAGTCAGCAGGATTTCTTCTTGTGGATTCCTAATAACAAACGGGACTCAACAGGGGTGCCCATTGTCGCCTCTAAGTTTTATACTCACTTAGGACCAGATAACCTGCACCCTAGGGTACTTAAAGAGCTCAGCCAGGTTATAGCAAGGCCGTTATTCCTCATTTTCAAGGACTCCGTACAGACTGGAAGGGTACCAAGTGATTAGTGTAAAGCTACGGTAGTACCAACAGGGGTGGGCTTGGCCCGGGGGGCAGGGTGGCAATTGCCCCCCGGGCCTCTCTGGTGACTGTAAAAACGGCCCCCGTCGGCACAGCAGCAATCGCTTTGTTCATCTCTCCCCTGTTGGCCGCTCTGCTCCTGCAGCAGCCTGGGAGGAGAAGAAGATCTGCGGCTGCCTTTGATTTGATCAGCCTGTGTAGTGTTTGGGCTCCTCGGCAGCTTCCTCCGCCCACTTCTTCTGCTATTGGCTGGAGGGAGACTGCACTCCTACTGCCTGTCTGCTGGGTCCTAAAGGAAGGACAGCAGGAAGTGGCTGGAATCACCTCCAAACCTTGCTGCTCCCCCCACCCACCCCCACCAGGAGAGGAAAAGAAGATGGCACAGCACCTGAAACAGGAGAGGAAAAGAGTCACTGTAAGCCCCTCTTCTTTCTGTGTGACCTCTGCACTGCATTACTCACCTCTGCACTGCGTTACATGCTGACTGCTGCACTGCATTACATACTGACCTCTGCACTGCATTGCATGCTGACCGCTGGCCTCTGCACTGCGTTACATACTGACCATTGCACTGTGTTATATGCTGATCGTTGTACTGCGTTACATGCTGACCGTTGCACTGCGTTACATGCTAACCGCTGTACTGTGTTACATGCTGACCGCTGTACTGCGTTACATGCTGACCGCTGCACTGCATTACATATTGACCGCTGGCCTCTGCACTGCGTTATATACTGACTGCTGCACTGTGTTATATACTGACTGCTGCACTGCGTTGCATGATGACCGTTGCTCGGCGTTACATGCTGACTTCTGCACTGCATTACATACTGATTGTGCACTGCGTTACATGCTGATCGCTGTACTGTGTTACATGCTGACTGCTGCACTGCATTACATGCTGACCACTGCACTGCATTACATGCTGACCGTTGCACTGTGTTACATGCTAACCGCTGTACTGTGTTACATGCTGACCGCTGCACTGCCTTACATATTGACCGCTGGCCTCTGCACTGCATTATATACTGACTTCTGCATTGCGTTATATACTGACTGCTGCTCTGCGTTGCATGATGACCGTTGCTCTGCGTTACATGCTGACTTCTGCACTGCATTACATACTGATTGTGCACTGCGTTACATGCTGATCGCTGTACTGCGTTACATGCTGATCGCTGTACTGCGTTACATGCTGGTCGCTGCACTGCCTTACATATTGACCGCTGGCCTCTGCACTGCATTATATACTGACTTCTGCATTGCGTTATATACTGACTGCTGCACTGTGTTACATACTGACTTCTGCACCGCGTTACATGATGACCGTTGCACCGCGTTACATGCTGACTGCTGCACTGTGCTACATACTGACCGCTGATCGCTGCACTGCGTTACATGCTGACCGCTGCACTGCCTTACATGCTGACCGCTGCACTGTGTTACATGCTGACCGCTGTACTGCGTTACATGCTGACCGCTACACTGCGTTACTGACTGCTGCACTGCATTACATGCTGACCTCTGCACTGCATGACATGCGAACATCTGCACTGCGTTACATGCAGACTTCTGCACTACGTTACATGATGACCTCTGTGCTGCGTTACATGATGACCTCTGCACTGCATTGCATGCTGACCGCTGGCCTCTGCACTGTGTTACATACTGACCATTGCACTGTGTTATATGCTGATCTTTGCACTGCGTTACATGCTAACCGCTGTACTGTGTTACATGCTGACCGCTGTACTGCGTTACATGCTGACCGCTGCATTGCATTACATATTGACCGCTGGCCTCTGCACTGCGTTATATACTGACTGCTGCACTGTGTTATATACTGACTGCTGCACTGTTATATACTGACTGCTGCACTGCGTTGCATGATGACCATTGCACTGCGTTACATGCTGACTGCTGCACTGCATTACATACTGATTGCTGCACTGCGTTACATGCTGATCGCTGCACTGCGTTACATGCTGGTCGCTGCACTGCCTTACATATTGACCGCTGGCCTCTGCACTGCATTATATACTGACTTCTGCACTGTGTTATATACTGACTGCTGCACTGTGTTATATACTGACTTCTGCACTGCGTTACATGATGACCGTTGCACCGCGTTACATGCTGACTGCTGCACTGTGCTACATACTGACTGCTGATCGCTGCACTGCATTATATGCTGACCGCTGCACTGCCTTACATGCTGACCGCTGCACTGTGTTACATGCTGACCGCTGTAATGCGTTACATGCTGACCGCTACACTGCATTATTGACTGCTGCACTGCGTTACATACTGATTGCTGCACTGCATTACATGCTGACCTCTGCACTGCATGACATGCGAACATCTGCACTGCGTTACATGCGGACTTCTGCACTACGTTACATGATGACATCTGCACTGCATTACATGATGACCTCTGCGCTGCGTTACATGATGACCTCTGCACTGCGTTAAATACTGACCACTGACCTCTGCACTGCGTTACATGCTGACCTCTGCACTGCATTACATACTGACTGCGGCACTGCGTTACATACGGAGATATGCACTGCATTACATGCTGACCTCTGCACTGCGTTACATGCTGACAGCTGCACTGCGTTACATGCTGACAGCTGCACTGCGTTACATGCTGACTGCTGCACTGTGTTACATGCTGACTGCTGCACTGCATTACATACTGGACACTGACCACGGCACACGTTACATGCTGTGTTACATGCTGACTGCTGCACTGCATTACATACTGGCCGCTGGCTGCTGCACTGCATTACATACTGGCCGCTGACCGCGGCACATGCTGACAGCTGCACTGTGTTACATGCTGACTGCTGCACTGTGTTACATGCTGACTGCTGCACTGTGTTACATGCTGACTGCTGCACTGTGTTACATGCTGACTGCTGCACTGTGTTACATGCTGACTGCTGCACTGTGTTACATGCTGACTGCTGCACTGTGTTACATGCTGACTGCTGCACTGTGTTACATGCTGACTGCTGCACTGTGTTACATGCTGACTGCTGCACTGTGTTACATGCTGACTGCTGCACTGTGTTACATGCTGACTGCTGCACTGCATTACATACTGGCCGCTGACCGCGGCACATGCTGACAGCTGCACTGCGTTACATGCGGACCTCTGCACTGCGTTACATACTGACCTCTGCACTACGTAACATGCTGGCCTCTATATTACACTGCTGACCCCTGTACTGTGTGTTATTACTGACCTTTGTTCGCTATGTCACACCGCTGACCTCTGCACTCTATGTTATAAATTCTTCACAGAAAAAGCAGAAGGGGAGTGCAGCAAGACTGGGCGCACATGCTGGTGACAGAGTCCTAGCTAGTGTTATTTAACGCCTACAAAGGTCTTCAAACCAGAGATGCCCTGATACCGGCACTTTAATTTTTCAAATTGATGTGGCTGTGTTAGGTCCTACGTTTGCTGGGGACCACGCAGCAGCCTTCTGGGGAACCACATGGTGCCTGCTTACAGCTTTTCCGCTGCCCTCACATCTCCCCCTGCTAAGATCCTCCCCACCCATTCTGAAACCTTCCACACCCCTCCTGAGACCCTCTGACCAAGACATCAGGCTGACACCCCAGAGCAGAGCAGCAAAGAGTATGTAGCATTTTAATATACTATTATTCTGCATTGCTGTATAATGTTTTGCTGGGATTTATAGTCCTCTATAGCTGATGGTATTATTCTACATTGCTGTATAATGAATTACTGGGATTTATAGTCCTCTATAGCTGATGGTATTCTGCATTGCTGTATAATGTGCTGAAATTTGTAGTCCGTTTACAGCAGTGGTCTCAAAGTAACGACCCGGGGCTAGTTGCCCACTGCCAGCTCACAAGTCGGGTACGCGGTCACAGGCCCGACTTGTGGGAGCAGCTCCACGGTCTGCATCTTTGTCGAATGCAGACCACAGAGCTGCTTCTATGTCGGCACCCGGTAATCGATTGGTAAGGTCTGCTGCAGACCTCACTAATACAATCCAGAGATCGTGCCTCCTCACACAGCCTCCTCCCTGCAAAAAGGTAAGCAGGAGAGGGGGCTCTGTATTACCTTATACATGTGGGTGTGCGGGGGGGCGGGGGATTTGTCGAATGCAGACCACAGAGCTGCTTCTATGTCGGCACCCGGTAATCGATTGGTAAGGTCTGCTGCAGACCTCACTAATACAATCCAGAGATCGTGCCTCCTCACACAGCCTCCTCCCTGCAAAAAGGTAAGCAGGAGAGGGGGCTCTGTATTACCTTATACATGTGGGTGTGCGGGGGGGCGGGGGAGGGAATGGGGATGTGTTATTTTATATGTAAGGCAGGGGCAGGGAGAAGAGGCAAAGCGGGAGGGGGGCCAAGTCACTGCACCATGGGCCTCTGGGTTGTACTTGCCCCCTGGGCTAAAAGTTGCCAGTCAGCCCCTG
>NW_017306803.1:950377-953570 GCF_000935625.1 Nanorana parkeri
GTATTATTTTTTTGTTCAGGGGTAGTATTTTTTTATGTGTATGGGGGAGGGGGGAGGAGAGTGTATTAGGCTACATTTACACCTGTAAGTTTAGGTGCAATTAGGGATTCCTGCTTCAGGAACTTGCGTTTTCCTACAGTAGGAATCCCTAATCTGACGTTTACAAGTGGCAGCTGTCACCCGTTCAAGTTAATGATCAGGTGACAGCAGCCGAATGTAAATGCCTGTAATGGCAATGTAGTGGCATGTAATATTACTACATGCGGTTAGAAAACACTCTCCCTGGATGCACAATCGATGCGTCCGGGGATAGTAATTGATTCCTAGCCAAATTACTTCATATCACGTATCATTACATGTGGTGTGCAGGTGTTTACATGCAGCTGCTGTCACCTGATCATTAACTTGAACGGGTGACAGCTGTAAACACCAGATTAGTGATTCCTGCTGCAGGAAAATGCAAGTTCCTAACGCAGGAATCCCTAATCGCACCTAAACCTACAGATATGAATGGGGCCTTATTGTGTATGTATTGGTGTCCGTAGTACCAAACCGGATACAGTTTAATTTTATTTTAAAGTATGAAATTTGGCAAGCGGGCCCCATGGGAGAAAAAAAATTGTCGAACGGCCCCCGAGTTAATTGAGTTTGAGAACCCTGCTCTATAGCTTGGAGTCAGTCGCAGAACTAAAAGGGGCACAGCGGTCGTGTCGTGCACAGAACTGACAAATGATCCCTCCACTACCAATGTGCTATAATTTTCCTCAACCCAGAAATGTATCTGCCGCATCACTTCCAGGTGTGCATGAAGAAAGGGGGTCATGAAAACATCTTATTCGGATGACGCAGCCCCACCGTAATTGACGTGGTCGAGAAAATCTATGGGGTTGAGAAAAATTATGGAACACTGACTTTGACACTGTCCAGCTCCTCCCACTATCCTCCCACAGCTCACAGTCCAAAAGTCCAGCGGCCTACAGTGGGCGAGAGTGCCTAAGTACCAGACATGGAGCGGAGTAAGGCCAGGACCATGTAGGTAGCCCAGTGGGAGGAAAGCACCATCCCCCAACCAGTCACCCCTTTCATGGACTAACTAGTGCGTCTTCACATCACCCGACCGTTCACACTATCATAACATGGATGGCAAAAGTGGCAAGTGGGGGCGGGGGAGAGGCAGAGCGGGAGGGGGCCAAGTCACTGCACTATCGGCCTCTGGGTTGTACTCGCCCCCTGGGCTAAAAGTTGCCAGTCAGCCCCTGAGTACCAATATTCAAAAAAAGATGCCAACCTGGGAACAACAGACCAGTCAGTATAACATCAATAGTATGCAAACTGTGCCTTTTCTGGTGCCTTTTCCTCACTGGAGCCTTCTTTGCATTGAGCTGATTCTAGCATGTCACCTTTTACTTGTATGGTCATCCCACTATCTTCATCTCTGTCAGAAGGGAGCATGGCTTGTGCATCGCATACATCTTCCTACTGCTAGAAGTCTGCTATGGTCAAACTCCTATGCGTTGAAGGTTGTAAGTGTGGAAGGCTTTGTCAGCCTGTTGTTGGCTGTGCTTTGACTGCAATTGTTGGCCACCTTGGGAGAAAGAAAAGCATGTGCCCTACATCCGGTTTGTACAGTCCTACCACAGTTATGACCTGTAGGACCTGCTTGCCCCCTACTGCTGTCACGAGCAGCAGGACCTCTGCCTCTTATTTTACACCAGCTACCCACTGTAGTATTCTTTTTGGAATGTGAATTAAATACTTAGGGTGTTATTCACTATGGAGCCGGGGATACAGCCGTAGCCTCGGCTGATCCTTTGGCTCTCTTCACCCTCCTTTCTTTTAAATATTTTTATTTTTTACATTTTCCTATTTATTTAGATTTTTTAATTCATTTTTCAACTTTTTTTTTTCATTCATCCATTTGACTTCTTTTCTATTCTGCTCGGTACCTCGGAGGTACAGAGCAGAATAGCCGAGCCGAATGCCGCTCAGCTATTTACTCACTGCCGTTCATCCCCTAGGAGAATAGGGGCGAACGGCAGCGAGTGAGCCAGATGTTGGTTCGGCTGAGTCGAAGTCCCTCTGCACTTCGGTTCACAAAACCCAAAATTTTATATGAAAGAAAAAAACACCCTAAAATCACACAAAAAAGAGTTCAAAGAGGTGGCACGGGGCTAGCACACTTGCTGCTGATACAGGGAAAAAAAAGTCCTGAGATGGATAGTTGGGTCAATGGAACGGTGAACGGGGAGAAGATACACAGTGGTATGTAGTCTACCTAAAACAATATAGTACTGTATAGCGCAGTATTACACTGTATAGCAGAATATCTGTAATTGCTTTAAAAAAATGTATCCATTTACCTAATGGACACTTTGTGTTACTGTTTATTTGATATGTGCTATATGAAGTGACAGTCTGGAATGATTACAAAGATCACAATGATTGTATATGAGATGGGTTAAATCTGTTCAGGTATGGAAATAGTTACTGAGATTGATTAACATCTGCTGATCCTATTACTGAGGCACATATGCATCCCTCCCTACAGCTGACACCATCTCTATGATTAAGCCCAAATGGGTGAAACACGTTATAAGCAACTGGTTGTAGGATGGGGATGGCAAATGTGACTGGGATGTAGATACCAATAAATGTGACATTTCAGTGGATCTAAGAAGTGCAGCATTTCCGTTTTGTTTCATGTAAAGTATCTCTCCCTACACAGATTTTCCAGCTTATGCTAACCAGCTCAAACATACACTGGGCTAGTGACTGCTGAGAGCCAACCCTTTTATAGTGAGGGGCTGACTTGTCCATTCTTTCAGATTATTGGCTTTCAAGTAGGGATGCAGAGATACCAGTTTAGATACCAGTGCCAATACTTGGCATTTTTATGAGAACTACCAGGGTTGCAGCGGTTGTAGCTGCGACTGGGCCCTGGCGCTCCACTACTGTCCTGAAATCATTAGTCTGCATTGTTTTAGAAAAACTGTCACATGACAATAAAAATAAAAGGTATCAGTAATTGGTATCTGTGAGTACATGGACAATATTGCTCTGGAGAAAATGGTATTGGTGCATCCCTAAAATATATATATATATATGTATATATATATATACGTGTGTGTGTGTGTGTGTGTGTGTGTGTGTGTGTGTGTGTGTGTAAAACAAATCATACATTTAAACATGGATT
>NW_017306803.1:953681-980150 GCF_000935625.1 Nanorana parkeri
CATGCATCTAAACATGGATTTACAAATCCCAGGAGCTCCGTATGCTCCTTAAATATGACAGCTGCCTCCTTACATTTGAGTTTCTCTCTAGTCTAGTCTTGGAGCTTGAAAAGTGTCAGTACTTGTACTAGTACCAAGTACAAATTTGGTATCTGTGCATCCCTACTTTCAAGCTCTCATCTGACCAAGGACAAAAGTTTATCTAATGCATTATGGGCTCGGGAGCATATATTTGGCCATAAATTTGGCGTTTCATCAAACCATGAAATCCACCTCATGCACAAGTTGACAGCCAATCCGAACCTCATCCCTAACACTGGACATCCAACTTTCTTAAATTATGAGGCCAAACTTCCATGCAATGAAAATGATCTGACCTTTGCTGTGATGTGTGATTGTACTATTGTAATATTGTACGTAGGCTTTAGAACAACAAATATTGGTTGTGCCAGTTGTAGAGATTTTTTTTAAACTAGCAAATTTACCTTCAGTGGTGTTTAGGTGGGGAAACAATACCACCACAGCTGGAGGACCACTGGTTGGATTAGAATTCATGTCAGGTTTTTAACCGCTGTCTGAGTCTCCATTAGAAAGATTTACCCTCACTTCCTCTCCTGCTGAAAACCATATCACCAGACAGGAAATGAAGGAGAAATCTGCAAGAGCAACACAGACAGAAATAAGAATCTGGCAGGGGTTCTAGCTAGGAATGCACTGATACCGGTTTTTCAGTACCGAGTATCGATAATTTTTTTTTGGGGTACTCGCCGATACCAAATACAGATACCGGTGCCATGTGCCACGGTTACCAGGAAACCGGCCAGCGGATCATGACCGGTGTTCTATTCACTTACCGAGGCTGTCTGGCTTCCTGACCAACCAAGAAGCCAGGAGGCCAGTCATGACGTGCCGCCCGGCTTCCTGATTGGTTAAGAAGTCAGGCTGCCTAGCAACAAGTGAAGCCAGCATCCTAGCCAATAAAGAAGCCGGGAGGCGGGAAAGAAAGCCTGCTCCATGCTCCCTCGGCACTGCCGGTCAGAAGGAGTTATGCCTTTGACCGGAAGTCCTGGTATCGAAGGGAAGTTGCAAGTGAGAGAAATGGGGTATTCCCAAAGAGTGGAGAGCCGAAGTGATCCAGACCTCAGAAATTCAAGATAGTCATATATATTCCCAAGGAGTGTGGAACCCAGAATATGTAGTAAAGAAGAAATATCCCAAAGGGGTACACTCCCTGGGAAAAATATAACACACAAACTAATATCTATAAAAACAGCAAAACGTATTAACAAAGCATATTTAAACACAGATTTTAAATGTTTCGTTAATAGATTTTGCTATTTTTATAGATATTAGTTTGTGTGTTATATCTTTCCCAGGGAGTGTACCCTTTTGGCGGGTATTTCTTCTTTACTATCGAAGGTAAGTATCAGAGCATTTGGACGCGTATTCGCCAAAAATACTCGGTATGGGCACCGATACCAATACTAGTATTGGTGCATCCCTAATTGTAGCCTTACCCTATTCTACTAAAAGAAATGTCTGTCTGTCTTGTGTCTTGCTGTTGGAGAGTTTTCTCTTTTCCTGTCTGGTAAAATGTCAGCAAGACAAGACACAAAGTCCTGTTCTCCATATAACAGCATTTGGGCATAGCAATTTGTCTCCTAGGCATCAACAACTGCATTTTGGGTAGGCAGGGGGATAGTCACCTGTTCCCCAATACCTGGAAATCCTGGGAATTCCTATTATGGTCTAATAGCGAATAAAAACAAGGAACATAAGTGGTTTCCTTATTGTCCCTTCTGTAAAGTGAACCAGTACCTTAGTCTATTATGGGCAAAGTAAAGGTTTATGTTAAAATAATTTTGTAATAAGTCTACATTTTAGACTAGCATGTCTTGCAATTTTGAATACTTTTAAAAGTGTGCCATGAGAAACATTGCTTTTAGTTATATACAAGCTTACAAAACTAACATTTGTATCAAAACTCACTGTAAATTTCCTTTCCTGGTGCCTAAACATGACAGCATACATGTGGTATGCTGTGGTTCTGCCCCCTTCTGGTTCTGCCCCCTTCTCACTCATAGGACTAGTGATGGCTATAAATGTTCCAATTATAAAAAGTACCCTCATTCTTGTAAATAGAATCAAAATTAAATAGTGGGTCAAAGTATGCTACCATGTTTAGGTTCCAAGCAATTAAACATGGTAGTATTGATACAAATTTCCATTTTCCTGGGGCCAACATGGCAGCATACATGTGGTAAATAACTAGTAACATGGTAGAGTATAAGGTAAAGTATAATATTTATTGTGAGGCAGGATGGAAAGAAGCAGCCACTGCTATGGCCACAAAGTCCGCAGATGTCCACACTGCCTGGTTTAAACTGTAATGCACCAGAAATGCATGAAAGGATGATCAAGTGGCAGCAAGAAAGATGATATCTGGAAAAAAGCATGAGAAAGCTGCCCATGATGCTGTCATTCTTCTGGTTGAATGGGCAGTCGGTACTTGAGGTGTGATATTGTCCGTTAGCCCTGTATGTGCTTTGGAACAGCTTGACAATCCAAGATAAGTTTCTTTTTAAAGCTTCCTTGCCCTTGTAAAAAATCCATTGGGCAAACATGACATCTTTCCGATAGCCTAAAAGATTGTTTGGCGCAATGTAGGCTTGGAGGGGCCGAGCCATGTCCAACTTGTGCAGTTCTGAGAATCTGACTGGTCTTTGGAGGAAGAGATAATGCAGTTTTGGTCAATGTCAAAGTTTGAAGGAACTTAAGGAACAAAATGATTAATCGTTTGCAGAACCACCTTATTTGGAAATAAGGTAACATATGGTTGCCCACAAACTAGAGCTTAAATCTCTGAGACTCTACGAGCTGAGAATACTGCTACCAAAAACAGTCCAAGTTCAGATCCAGAATGGAGCAAGATTAAACTGGTGAAAAGGTGGGTTTACCAGGAAGTTTATGAGCAGGGATAAATTGCACAAATTTGTTCTTCTGGGGATGTCCAAGCCTCACTACGGACTTCAAAAAATTAACTACTAGAGGATCCTCTGCCAATCTAGAGTTTGTCATGGTAGAGATCTGTTCTTTAAGGGTGGTTAGACTTGGGCTCAGATCCAGGGCCACTTGGAGAAAGTCCAGCAGTTAAGGGGTCTGTGGATGGATAGAATCAAAGGCTCTACCCGGCGCAAAGCGACAAACTTCTCTCAAACCTTGTGATAAAACACAGTGGTTCATGGCTTTCTGGCTTTGAGCAAGGTAGAGATCACTGTGAACTGATAAGCAACCTAAGGCCGGGAGATTCTGCCTCTCAACTTTCAGGTTATGAGACCTACAGTCAAGGTGTGGATCAAAAACCTGACCCTGAACAAGCATGGCTGGAGATATATATATAGGGTGATCAGAGGGCAAATGCTGAGCGGAACTAGATGCTAGAACCACAGCCAAGATTTTCTACATTCTCTGATAGGGGACGTACTTAGAATGACTAGGGCCTAACAAGGGTTTCCTTTCCTGCAGTTGCTTGGCTCAGATACCTGGAGTTATCCATTTGAAGGACTATCTTCCCCTGAAGATTTGAAGCAAAGGTCCTTCGGCCTCCAAAGCTGCTGTATCAGACTGTTGGAAATTATCCTAGCTTCATTGTAGTGTCACCATTCAGATGGATGCCCCATCCCTGGCATAGGTGGTAAGAATGGTCCTGTGTATCAAACCTAAATGCTGACACCGATGAAGGTTCTTAGGGCTTGTCCAGAATTGTGACCCGAACTGTTGTAAACATTCTTGGGGACATCGACAGGCCAAAAAGGAAGACAGGGTAACTGCAGGTAGAGACTGCCCATTGTAAACTTAAGAATGCCTTTTTAACTTTAATTTGATTCATTTGTTGAAAATCTTCAGGTCCATGACTGACCCCCACCCACTGGATTTCTGAAGCAAAAATAGTAGCCCTACATTTTTCTTATGGAAAAATGGGGCAGACTTTTTGCTGAAATATGGCACTAAGGTACTGCCGAATGGAATTCGCTTTCCCCTGGGGAGTGGGAAGCACAGTAGAAATGAATGAGCAATGGTGTGTGTGTATATGTAGAGAGGAAGGGATTCTTGAATGGCCAGTGATGTCCTTGAGTAGATGTGGTCATGATACAGGGGTCTCCCATACCTGTACCTTTTCCCTGGACAGTAGGACATAAAGTCTTCAGACTTACATAAAGACTGCTACTTACTGGGATGGATACCTGGATCTTCTAAGACAATGATTGTTGATGTCCGTGTTCAGTCTCTTACCAAAGAGTGGCCATCAAAATAAATTTTGCACCAAAAGTGGGGTCTGCCAGCCACTGAGCCCTACGTGTCATGACAGACTGTAACATAATTCTTGCTAAAACTCTCAGAGGATCACTGCCTCCCTTGAAGTTAAAAAAAAATTAAGGTCCTCCAGAGGCTGCACCAGCTGGTTCCTGCTAGCTCCTATTCTAATTGCCGGATATATATTATCCATTTATGTACAAAGGGCCTGGGCCATGAAGTAAGGGTAATATAAAGTGTACAAGCATTGCCTACCAGCTAATTTTCTTTAGGCCTGTGTGTCTTTCTGTCGAGGACATCCTTGAAGGAGAAATAATCCTCCATGGGAAGAGTAGTAATGGATAAAGCTTTGAAAGCCAATGGAAGTAGGGCAGCTTCTTGTCTGCTTTCTTCAATTCCACTTAAAAGTCTTTTCATTCCTGGCATGAATGGGAAAGCTGCATAATGTTTATCTAGCTATGGATAACAGCGGATGGCTTGCTATGGAGAAATCTGAGGCTGTTTTCATTGGATTGCCTCTTTAATTACTGATATACATGGCTCTACTAGGCTGGTCAAATAATGAAGGAGATGCATCTTATTCCATGTTGTCATTTTCCTCCAATACTTCCTCCCCCAATGTGGTCCAAGGCTGGGAGATGGAATTGCCTGATGTGCTGAAACAGTGGTTCTAAACTTGCAGCAGGTGGCAGAGGCACCGCCAGCAGAGGCAATTGTTCTGCCAGACCTGCCATGGATTCTAAGAATACCTGAATACCATTTATGTACAAAGGGCCTGGGCCATGAAGTAAGGGTGATATAAAGTCTACAAGCATTGCCTACCAGCTAATTTTCTTTAGGCCTCTGTCAGTCTTTCTGTCGAGGACATCCTTGAAGGAGAAATAATCCTCCATGGGAAGAGTAACATTCCTGGCTAAGTGCATTACAGAATCTAACTGTAGTAATGGATAAAGCTTTGAAAGCCAATGAAAGTAGGGCAGCTTCTTGTCTGCTTTCTTCAATTCCACTTGAAAGTCTTTTCTGGCATGAATGGGAAAGCTGCATAATGTTTATCTAGCTATGGATAACAGCAGATGGCTTGCTATGGAGAAATCTGAGGCTCTTTTCATTGGATTGCCTCTTTAATTACTGATATACGTGGCTCTACTAGGCTGGTCAAATAATGAAGGAGATACATCTTATTCCATGTTGTCATTTTCCTCCAATACTTCCTCCCCCAATGTGGTCTAAGGCTGGGCAGATGGAATTGCCTGATGTGCTGAAACAGTGGTTCTAAACTTGCAGCAGGTGGCAGAGGCACCGCCAGCAGAGGCAATTGTTCTGCCAGACCTGCCATGGATTCTAAGAATACCTGAATACCATTTATGTACAAAGGGCCTGGGCCATGAAGTAAGGGTGATATAAAGTCTACAAGCATTGCCTACCAGCTAATTTTCTTTAGGCCTCTGTCAGTCTTTCTGTCGAGGACATCCTTGAAGGAGAAATAATCCTCCATGGGAAGAGTAACATTCCTGGCTAAGTGCATTACAGAATCTAACTGTAGTAATGGATAAAGCTTTGAAAGCCAATGAAAGTAGGGCAGCTTCTTGTCTGCTTTCTTCAATTCCACTTGAAAGTCTTTTCTGGCATGAATGGGAAAGCTGCATAATGTTTATCTAGCTATGGATAACAGCAGATGGCTTGCTATGGAGAAATCTGAGGCTCTTTTCATTGGATTGCCTCTTTAATTACTGATATACGTGGCTCTACTAGGCTGGTCAAATAATGAAGGAGATACATCTTATTCCATGTTGTCATTTTCCTCCAATACTTCCTCCCCCAATGTGGTCTAAGGCTGGGCAGATGGAATTGCCTGATGTGCTGAAACAGTGGTTGTAAACTTGCAGCAGGTGGCAGAGGCACCGCCAACAGAGGCAATTGTTCTGCCAGACCTGCCATGGATTCTTAGAATACTTGTTGCATGAAAGACGCAATTTACTTACTTTCAGCATTCTAGTCTCTAGCTGCATCTGCAGAACAGGGGGCACATTAGCTTGACCAGGATGGGATCAGCCCCACAAGCCCAGCCCTTACCAAAAGTTGACCATGAAAAATGTATTTGGGAGGGAGGAATAGACAGAGAAATATTTATCAGGACAGGTATATGAGTGAGACCTAGACAGAAACCTCCAGCAGCAACGTGCCATGCCTAGCCTCCTGACGCACTTTAACCCTCTCACTGACGCTACTATAAGACAGCAGGGCTCTGTAAACACTCATGCTTGCTATAGCAACCAGAAGTTTGTTTGCCACTTGTTTGCCACAAACTTGAAGTTTGTAAAGCCGATTGTTGGCTTTCTACTGGAAGTGATTCGGGTAGCTCTAAAGACACTCAATCACTTTAGCAGGCCCTAGAATAGACCCTAATGTCTCCTTAAAGAAAACCTGTCACTCCAATGTGCTATCACATAGTGGGCTTGTCAGTCTTCTATGTGATAGCAAAAAAAACTGTAAAGAAATTACAGTTAAATAAAATCAATTAAAAAAAAAAAGATCTTTAACAACCACAGTGTGCATGCAATGACATTACAGGCAGGAGGGGCCACAGCCTGAACAAATTGGTGAGACGCATGTGTGTCAGGGACCAAGTAGAGGGAGAGGGAAGTAAAGCAGGAAGAAAGGATGGCTCACAAAACAGGAGACACAAAGGAAAAAAAATAAAAAATAAAAGGCACAGAGGAAGCAGAGTTTGAAAATAGCAACATGCCCAAAAAGATCCACAAAAGGAACTCCCAACCTTATTGGCACAATTAGTAACCCAAGGATTGAGAATTCATCCAGAAGAGGCTGAACCTGGATGGAAGCTACTAACCAGTGGTAACGGAGATAAGATACCTTAGTTCATCAGAATGTTAAGGACAATAGAGAGAATGAGGGTACACTATCACAGAAACATTTATAGTCCTTGCTAGTCTTTTGAGCAGTTACAGGCTGAGGTACTACAACATGTGTGCTGCAATGTTGGCCCCAGTAAAGTATCTTAACAAAAATTAAGGTACGGCAGAAAATGCCTCTAATCTACTTCCATCTTTGCGGACTTGAGGTAAAAGTAAAGAGACAATCACATACGAAAAAAAAAATACTTTCACAGTCTGACTTTTCTCCATAGACCCTAATGGAAAAAGTTATCACCTTGCAAGGCTGCAGGGAGATGGCTTATCCGTTAAATAATCTGTACTGAGAAGCGCATGGAGGCTGCCATTGCTAACCTATTTAAAATAGATTTAAAATTGCCTAGCTGCTTTCGCTTAATATTCTAGCAGTGCTCCTGTTCTGCATTCTTGTTTCAGGGCAGTGATAAAGAAAATACTTAAGACAAAAAAGTGGAGTTGGTGGTCTGAAGTGTGTTAATAAAAGATATTGGGGAACCACATTAAAATAAAATGTAATTACTTATACTGTTTAAGTACGTTAAGCCCGTAAATACTTCTTCCACTGGGTCTGCATGACAGCCAAGGAATTAGTACTTGCAAAAACAGAAGCCAATAGCAGCTTCCATCCTTTCCCAGCACAGGTTTTCTTTAAAATGTATTTCAACTTTTGCAGTCAAATAGGGACAACACCTATTTTATACGTTTCTCACTCACATAGCATAACTATTCATTCATTTTAATTGCTGCTTGCACAATACATGCTCTATTCTGAAAAACAAATTGTGTTCTCTGTACTGTATTTTACTCTGGAATGCAAGGGGGGTTGGGGAAGCTCATGTTAATATAATTAATTCTGTATCTACTCTGCTGACAGACCCTGTTATTAGTTGTAAACTGGATTTCAACATTGTCTATCCTAACAAAGGTTTAAAGAACTACAAGCATTGTCCGTTAATGAGGGGAAGTTTAGTCTGTCCCTGGACTTTCTATGGGGACAGCCAGAGCTTCCTGTGAAATTGAGAGAGACAGGCTTGTGCATAGGCCTGCTACAGACACACTTAAAAAAAGAACTATTTTTGTAATTGTTTTAGGTATGCTGTGTGAATAGGAACACATACTGTGAACAAATATATAGTGTGGTTTTCTCAAATTTGACTGCAAAACAGAAAAAAGGTTTTGTCTATAAACTTCAACCCTTTTGGTGCCATAGACATAAGCTGTAAATAGACTCCTGGCCGCTATAGCAGTTAGGCGTCCATTAACACTCCCTCAGCCAACTGTCAGCTTTGAGGATTTAGATGGCTGTAAAGCTGCCCAATCACTTATACCCCCTTGCAAGTAGTGATTTGCCATTTGCTCTGATGAAGAGGGTTTATCCCTAGAAACGCGTCAGCAAGTTGATTGCTTTGCCTCACATCTTGGTAGTCTGACAGTTCATTCCAATGCTGACCGGTGTCCAGCCGTCTGGATGATTGTTCTGAAAGCTTATGTGACAGACACTGTGAGTTTAACTTAATTCAGTTTTTTAATGGATGAATAAAACAGTCATCTTGTTTTTTTTCTTGCAAGGTCATGAAACAGGATGAGTTTTAAACAGTCAGCAACAACAGCTCCCATATTTCTGTACTCACAGGTTCACTTCAAGCATCTGGATAAAGTGGTGCTATAATACTTCCGACTCCAAAAGAAGGTAGCTAATCAATGTCCAAAAAATAATGCAACACTATCACAATATTCATGCAGTTTACCGCTAATCTGAATTACATATAATCTCTTGCAGTCAGATTAATCAGTCTTTTCATAGGGCTGCTTATGTTGGCAATAAGTCTTTTGTTAGACATGAGATAAGTGTGGGAAAGGCTGTAGTGGGTTCAAAGAGTTGGAGGTTCTGAGAAACTTGAAACGCTTGACTTTCCTTTTTGCAAGCTCAGATTCAGGCCCATTAAAAATATAGGGATATCGGCAACTACCGTATATGATTTAGTACGTGGGGAGCCATATGCAGAATATGCAGACTGACAAAGAAAATCAGAAAGATTCAGAAGGCTTACTTTTATTTTACTTTATTTATATTGCATAGGATATACATTCAACTTTAATATAAAAACTGTACACTAATACTATTTATAAAAATAAAACACCAACTGGGTAGAAAAACCTAGGAAATATAGGTAAAAAACAATGGTCCATCGAGATTGTTTTTTAACTTTGTACACATATTACTTTGGTCTGGAAGCCAAGTATTATCATGGGCCAGATTTAACAACATATGGCACTGATCATTTCTATTATTGTAAATCCTTAGTGGTTTTTTTCACTATATCTTTCCTGCAAGATTTATTTAGATATAACAGTTAATTTTCAAATACTGCATTTTATAAAGTATATTAATATTACAGCACAATCAGACAGATCTATGTGTGAAGACTTTCATCTAGTGTGTATGTAAAATTGCAACTGCTGTACTCCTTAAAGCAAACCTTTACTTATACTGATGTCATTACAGGTTTAGGGAACAAATAGATATATACTGACCCATGTAGGGGGCATTTTTATATATATATTTTTCTCTTTTCTTTCCAGTTGCCTAAAATGGATAGTAATATTTACCAGGCTATACTCTACACGCAAATTTAGACAATGAAAAAAAAAACAATTTTTTGCAGAAACTCCAACATGCATGTCAGTATTACTTCTAGCTTTCCTAAGTGAGCCAAATTGTTTTAAATTGTGTGGTCTTTAAATATTTCAAGTGCTTGAGTATTCAATGCAGATACTGGAACTTGATCACATTTATAAGAACAGGTAATTTGTTTTCCGAAAAGTATCAGGAAATATATATTTTTTTTTAACAAAACCAGTATAAAGAAATCCCAAATGTTAGGTGCTAGATAAATTTCCCAGCCTGGGTATGTGCCCAACAAAAGGCAAAGAACACGTTTAATAGTGCAAAATCTTTGGCGTAGGAATGTTGTTTTAAAATCAAAGTATAGGTTAGGGTACCCAAGCAATTGGCTGATAAAAGCATGTAATGTAAGACATTTCACAACTGGCTATGTATTATTATTAATATCTTCTGAATGTTCATCATACACCTGGTTTTTTCAACCTGTAAAAACATTTCTAATTTACTAAAAGAATAATCATTCTTTTTTCTATGGATGTTAGTTGGACATGCCTGTACAGTATCGTACTGTTGGCCAAATTGTGGAGAGAAGGCTGCAGCTATATGCAGTACTATTCAAGCAAGTTGGAGTACAATCTATGCATTCAAAGTGGTCTTATGAAAAACTGAAGGGAATCAATATATGCCCAATCAGGCAGGCCGTGCACTACATATTTGTAGGGAGGTCTACAGGAGATTGTACAATCAGACAGTGAAACATACTGTACATCTAGGAAAGAAGGATAAAAATCCTAAAAAGGTCAGGTCAAATACTGGGTGCAAATTGTATAACTTATTGTCTGGTAGTCTTTGCATATTATAGAAGATTAATAGAAACATAAAGGGCTAAAGGAGAAACAAGAAAAACACATTACGTTAGCCGCCTTATTAATTGCATTCTAGTTTCATCAGTGACATCCTCTAAAGCCACTACTGTTGGGGGTTTGCAAGAAATAGTCATTATGCCACAGAAGTCAGTAAGTTCTGCCTGACATTTCAGAATCCCAGACTTAAGTCTGCTCTGCTGGGTAGGATCCTTTTTAAGCTTTTTCATCTCTGGAACTGAAAACCCTATAAGTTTTATAAGGACATCATTACTGATTTCAACATCCATGTAACCAGTTCCATCAGATATTTTAGCCTTTACACTCCAAAAGCCACTGCTGCTTGTGAGATTTCCTATAAGAGTTACAATAAAGGCCTTTAGCTTTATCTGTTGGATTGTACCACTTTTGTCATCAACGAAAACAGACAAATAAGTGAACGGAGGACTATCCAGATCAATGGACACAGACCGACTGGTAGATGGCACATTTGGAGTGATAGCTGTAGGAGTAAATCTTTCTGTAGAGACATTCTGATTTCTATTTATTGTCTCTGTCTGATTCATAGATATCTCCTCCAATTCTCTCTGTATTTCTTCCTCCAAAAATAAATCATCATCTAAATCATATACTTCCTCAAAATCATCTCTTACAATCACCTGATTAGTTTCATTAGAAGCTGGAATGTGGGACTGTCTTGTTCTTGGCATATGTAATTCCCGGTCCAGCTGTGGAACACTTGCGCTGTAACTTGAACTATCGCTTCTACTATGATACCCACTTTCAGGAACTGTGTTGTTGTTGAGTGTTAATTCATCATTCTCATTCAGGCTTGCTAACAAATCTTCATCTGATAAACCTAGTGCTTGCTCTATTGCATCCTGCTGCCTTACTGCACTCTGACCTTCCCCGGTTGTCCTCTGTGGCAGTGTGTTTTCCTCTATTCCAATAAGTCTTGAAATAACTTTTACTTGTGAATTCTCCTCTAAAAGAGCTTCCACTTCTCCACCAAGCACTTTCACATTCTCTGGTTTAAGCAACAGGACACCCAGACGACAATTAATAGTACCCTGTAGCAAAATTTTGGTGCCTGGTGATAGTCCAACATGAAGAGCTGGTACAGACTGGTATTCCATCCCTTGAACATTTTGTGTTCCATCAGACAGCTGCAGCATGAGCATTCGGGATGGTTTTGCTTCCCATGGCTGCTGTGTTACTTGTGTTTTGGCAGTAACTTGGTCGTTTCCATTGCCTCGTCCTCTTAAATTTTGAAGCTGTGAATATGCAGGTAGGCTGACATCAACTAATGAGTCTATCTGTATGGCATAAAAACCATTCAGTTCAAATTTTAGAGAATTCAAGATACCAGCTGGTAACACTGGGAAATCTAAATCTCTTAAATCTGCAAGAAGCCATTGCTCAAAAACTTGTTTATTAATTTCAGCCTGAGATAATGAAGAACCACTGTATTCTTCCAAAATCCAATTAATGCAAGCTTCTAACCAAGGATCTGGAACTTTAACATGCCAAGTAGACGAGAGCCATGTTTTTACTCGAAAAGCATATGTACTCATTTTTGTTCAAAACCTGGAAAAAGAAAACAAGACAGTGTTAAAACGTCCTAGTTTAACATATCAGGAATAGTGATAAGAGGATCAATTTGCAAATTAGGTAGACTAAATTTTTCTTTGATATACCTAAATATATTAATGCAGACTTATTCAATTCAGGAATCATATTTATTTGACAACTGCTTTTGGTGGTGTACCATGCAAAACAGAGGTATTATGTAGTCATCTCATGTTATACCCCATACATCCAAATTACCAACAAGCTAGACTGTCAGTTATTGTACCCCATCAAATTTACTGTGAAGTTACATCCAAAAACAAAGTTGTTTTTTTTTTGTGTGTCTATGTTATATAGAGGGTGGCATTGTATATAGAGGGTGGCAATGTATATAGAGGGTGGCAATGTATATAGAGGGTGGCAAAGTGGTTAGAGAGGGGGCAATGTGTATAGAGAGAGGGGCAATGTGTATAGAGAGGGGAGCAATGTGTATAGAGAGGGGGGCAATCTGAGGCACTGAAGACAGCCCTGCAGGCACATCATGGGG
Organism: Nanorana parkeri; assembly: GCF_000935625.1. Taxonomy (NCBI): domain Eukaryota; kingdom Metazoa; phylum Chordata; class Amphibia; order Anura; family Dicroglossidae; genus Nanorana; species Nanorana parkeri. Next base: position 966,513 of record NW_017306803.1, read on the forward strand.
CCTCGGACAGCAGTGAGGACCCAGCAAACACATAGGAAACAAGGGAAGACAGAATACCAGCCAGAAGAAGTAGGGGTAAATAATTCATTAAAATAATTATTATTTGTAGCCTAATGTTGTATAAAGTACTGTTGCAGCAATGCAGAATGACACCCTCTATAGAGGACTACAAATCTCAGCAGTACTTTATACAGAAATGCTATTGTTATATAAAGTATTGCTGGGATGTGTAGTCCTCTATAGCCTGTGCCATTCTGCACTGCTGTAAATATTAGGGCTGCACCGATATATCGGCCGCCAAAAGATATCGGCACTTTTGGCTTAATGTCGAAAGTGCCATTTTTCTGCTGATACATCGGCGCATCCCTGCTTTCTTTCCTCCCAGCTGGGCGTTGCTCTGTGACCCAGCGGGGAGAAGAGAAAGTGACAGCCGGCCGAGCGCTGCGGGAGGAGAGCGCTGTGTTTGTGTTTTTTTTGGGGGGGGGGGGGGCAAAAAAAAATCTTGCACCAGGGCCTTTTGTTCCTTAGGTCCGCCACTGAGTACAAGTAGAAGTGGTGGCGCACCTTCATGCCGAAGGCTTTTCAGACAAGTTAGCCCTACAGGCTGAATGGGAGTTAGACTCTGAAGGCCTATGATTACCTGATGCTAAAGTAGCTGAAGGAGGAAGATGGTATTCCTCCAGCTCTTCTGCAGACCTCCTGCATTGAGGCAGGAGAATACTCTGGCCACCCACGGTATTGCTAATCATGGTGTCAACTATGCTGCCTGTGCATCTGTACATCAAATCCCATGTGAGACGCACACAAAAAAACCCCCAAAAAACACACACATTTACCCTGGGTAGCTTTTTTCTTCTTGACTGGGAAAGCTTTCTTTTTATCAGCTGTGTGGCCCAGGACTGCCTGAGAATCAGGTACAACAAGGAGATCAACTGAAAAAGGATTTCACACTTTGGAAGCAGAATCACTGGTCAACGTTTTTACGCAGAGACTAGAGCTGCAGCTAACGATTATTTTCAAAATCGATTAGTTAGCCGATTATTAGGTTCGATTAATCGGTTAATCGGATAAACAATAAAATAAAGTTTAAAAAATGGCTCCAGTGATAGGACTACTAGTTTGTATTGAGGTTGTAGTCCATCACAGGAGCAAGCTTGGAGCGGTGGAAGTAAAAAAGAAAAAAGATAGTGTGGTGTGCAATATAGTGAAACGGAAAGTGTAAAAATATACAGCAATGAATGCAGAATGGCACCGGCTATAGAGGACTACAAAACCCAGCAAAAGCACATTATACAGCGCAATGCAGAATACCGCCAGACTTAGTTAATGTAGTGGATCTAGGAGAGATTCTGCCAACACATCAGCAATTCAGCCCACTGACTTCATAAGAGTAGAAAATGGTTCTAAAATGTCTTCCTTTGAAGTTCCTGCATCAATACGAGATTTTACTCGGCCTAACCATTATTCTAGGTTTGTGGCAACACAAGTGATTGCAAGGGCAATGTTGATTCCCAGGACTTCTGAATCTATCCTTTTGTCCATGGCATCCTTCAACCTATCCATGTCCTCAAAGGCTAGTTCTGTGTTTAAAAGATACCTAGAAAAAGGTCATATCTAGTTTAGGTACCTTAATCCATTAAAAGTAGAATCGTCTTTAAAAGGGATCCTTCTTTTGAGGATTTATCAAAACTAGAGCAGAATAATCTGGAGCAGTAGAATGTGGAGCAGTTGCCTATGGCAACCCATCAGCTTATCTCTTCAGTTTGTATAGTTAAGATTTGAAAATGAAAGAAAGAAGCTGATTGGTTGCCATGCACAGCTACTCCAGATTTTGTCTGCTTCAGTTTTGATAAATTCCCCTCATTAAGTATTATGGGTTCATTTGTAGACGGAGGTTAAGAGTTCATTTTAAGGGGGTACGTTTTTGGACTTCAGCAAGTTAAATGTCAAAGTATGTGGAGGACTGGTTCATTTACCACTTAGATCTGGGTATCAGCACCAAAACCTAACATAGCTAGCAAGTCTGCAAATAACTAAAGGAGAACTGAAGTCCACATTGTGGTAAGAGGGATTTAGCCATAACATGCAAGTATGCACAGCATATGGGCACATTATGTCAGACTTGTGACGGCTGCACGTCCCCTCACTGCTTTATCTGCAGCGCTTCTTCTCCCGGACTTACTCTGGGTCAGAAGTCCTCAGTTGCCTCGCCTTGACTGGCTGGCTGGCTAGAATGACTTTAATGCGGGAGCTTCATCCTCCTGGTACCTAATCCAGGCCTCTTACAGAGGCGGGGATCATACAATAGGTTGTGCATGCACGGCTGCCGTGTACAATTTTAAAAAAAAAAAAACAGCTGCTAGCAGGCAGGGGGAGACATTTTTTTGAAGAACAGACGTATATGGATATATTTATAAAGGTTTTTACATAGGAGTCGCACAGCTCATGCACAGCTCATGCCCATCATTTACACATTTTTCTAATTGGATCTAATTAGTAAATGTGTGAATCCTAGGTGAAAGTTGAGTTACACCTGCGTGAAAAAAATAATAATTGTATGGACCCTGAAGAATCTCTTCCACCATAAACACCCACTGTTGGCAATTTTACAAGTTCTGCTTTAAGATGAACAGCAGCAGTATTTTTGTCAAAACACCAAAATCATTTTCTGCATCAGCCGAAATCAAAGCAAGCACATGGCATAAGGCCCCTTTTAAAACATATTACTTTAGCATCCAAAATAGGTGAACACATACGCTAACTGTATAGAACTATGTTAATGCTATTTTCACTTTAAATATATGTTTAAAATACAGTATTTTGTAGGTCACAAAATATTTTGAAAGTTTTATGACCAAATGCATAACTTTCAGTATTTCAAATATGAACCTCAAGGGTAAAATTCAATGCACATATCTAACCTGTCTTGCAACTTTGAAGTCAACACCTTCCCTCAAGTGCTCAAACAACACTAGAACAACGCCTTTGTAACATGAAACACTAAGAAAACCAAGTGGCCTACCTATAAAGACTGAAATTAATATTTCTACATTTATGTATTGCCAATAACATTTCTAACAGTTTGATCTACTTATAAATATGCTCCGGTCAATTTCTCAACTTAGTTACACACCTCTGCCAAACTGTACAGTCAGGATAAGCGTTCTACCACTTACTGGATTGTTTTTCTGATACATGGAGAAAGGTGATCATGCTAATTCTGAAAGCACTGCATTGCAGTCTTTTAAACAAAAAAAGTAAGTGTGCCAGCAGTCTGGCTGTGCATGTGTCTAAACATATGAATTTGAGCTGCGTATTTAGCAGTCTGCCTAGAGTTACACTTTAGAAGACTGACATCAAAAAATGATTGTAATCATGTTTAACACATGTGATAATAGTCCTCAGTATTTTTCTGTCTTTGACATGCCTTTGTTTCTACATGCAGGACAAATTGTCTAGAGAGAGTGACAAACTATACCACCAGTAGTGCTTACAACAGTTAAAATACAGTTCTGTTTGAAGAATGTTGCTTAGGCAACCCTGGCAGTAACAGTTTATCCCATACCCTGTCCCATCAATAATTGTTGGACGGCTTGGCCTGCATGTAAATAAAAAGACAAGTATAAGCAAATGTGCGTGAAATAAAAAAGGGATTAAGACAGAATACTAACATTCCATTTTTAAGGCCTGGTTCACACAGCTGCACTACATTCATGCACACTGGTGTGCTGTGCTTCATTGTTAATGGCACCCCAAACACGCCTTGCCAATGAAAGTGCATTGCAGCTCACTACAAAAAACAACAAATAAAAATGCATGCACCTATTTTGGCGTGATCGACAGACTTTTCAAATGTATATTCTGCCCTTAGGGCCGGGTTCACACCGCAAAGTCCACGTTCAGCCTCTGGAACATACTGGAATGCAAACAGGCCGGCTCGCTGCGTTTAGGGGCCGGAGAATGCTTGGCGGTGCATTGAAGTCAACGGCACAGCAGCCACACCCCCCGCTCACAGTGTGATCGCCCGCAACCAGAACGCAGGCACATTGGTGCCTGCGTCCTGTTCCAGTGCAATCTGCAAAAATAGTGCTCTAGTCCAGTCCTTGCAGTATTTTTGCAGATCGCACTAGACCAGCATTCCGGGTGCGAGTGACCTGCATTCCGGGTGCGGGCGATCGCACTGTGGGCGGGGGGGCATGGCTGCGGTGCCATTGACTTCAATGCACCGCCACACCCCCTACCACCCCTGAAGGTAGGCACCCGGCCTGTCTTGCGTTCCAGTGGCCGAACGCTCTGGAACGCGGACTTTGTGGTGTGAACCGGCCCTCACAAACACAATTAACAAGTGACATAACACACTTCAACAGTGTAAACCCAGCCTAACTGCATGCAGACATTAAAAACACGGGTGGGGGGATTGGTCAAACCTGGAGCATGGCTGAACAAACTGAAGATAGAAGCCGATTGGTTGCCACGGACAGCTGCTCCAAATTCTGTCTGCTCCAATTTGATAAATTACCACAAACATGTATCATGACAGTTGTGCTTTAATTTCACAAGAGACAGGAAATGACTAGCATTACTGCTAGACCCCAAAGTGACTACTACCACAGCATTACCGCTACAGCTAGGGAACACACATCGTCTGATCATATGTTAGACCAGGGCTGGAAAGGTCCCAGTCGGCAGGTCACCATGGTGACTAAAGTAATCTGGTCACTGAAATCTTTATTTGTAGTCTTAATGACTGCCGTTTTTTCAGTCACCACTAGGTGGTGTCGAGGAGAAAAAAAAACAGCCGAATAACATCAAGAGTATGACCATCCTGATTGGTCAGCTTCTGAATCTGTGCTTAAGGGCCTGTTCACATGATATCAGGTCCTGATCAGGTCCGGATCTGCAGACGTGGTGCTACTGATGCAGTGCGTTTTGGCAGCGTTTTTTGATGTGTTCCAGTTTTTAAAAAAAAATTTTTTTTTTTTTTTTGCTGTCAATGTTACCTGCAGTGCGTTTTTTACGCGTTTTGCGTTTCCGGTCCATTTCCTGACCGGACAAAATGTGACGCAGTATTTTTTCTGTCGTAACCTGAATGGACTGCGCACGTGAGAACTGTAGCCCATAAAACACATAGGGATACATTGGGATGCATTTTTAGTGCAGGAGCGTACGGATCAGGTCAGCACAGAAAACGGACGTCGTGTGAACAGGGCCTAATACGCCGTAATGTTCAGTGTCAGGTCTGGTGCTTTATATTCTACTCTCTGTAATATCCTGCATCAGGTCCAGTGCATGCCTAATAAGCTGCAACGATTAGTATTGGCTTTATTCCTCCTTATAAGCTGCGATACTCAGCATCAGGTCCAATGCCTTATACACCATAATATTCAGGGTCAGGCCCAGTACTTTCTAGTTTCCTGGGAGCAGGCTGACCTGTACCCCACACTCTTCATTGGCTGGACCAGTGCTTTTATAATCACCAGTGCCAAGACCAAAACTTCCCAGTGTGTCCGGACTTCAGGCTGATTTACTGACACATCTACACACATATACTTTAATGGGTATCGATAAAATCGAGCTGGAGAATACTGGTTACAAAGGCGAATGACTGTATTTTACTGCCTAACTTTTTCGGCCACAGAAATCTGTCCAGGCCTGTGTTAGACCACAGCCAGCTACTTACCTTGCTCCTTGCTTTAAAACAATCATGTTACTGATAAATATAACCCTTTTGTTCTCACACACTGTAAAATAGAAAAGAGTAATAAGATGCTGACAGGCAGACTGTGGCATGACTTAGACCAGAACAGTTTGAGCCCGGATCAAAAAGAAGCATCCCAATGTATCCCCTATTGTATTTCTGGGCTCTGTTCACACAAGCGCAGACTGTTCCGGACCAGACAAAAAGCAAAAAATACTGCTTGTCTCATTTTCTCTAGTCTGGAATGCATGGAAACTAGAGGTGCACCGAAATGGAAATTTTGAAACCGAAATAAAAAAAAATGTTAGGCCGAAACCAAAAATGTTTTGTATTTTAATTTTTTTTAATATTTCATTTTTTTATAAACTTTTTAATTTTTTTATTTATTTTCATTTATTAATTCATTTTTTATTAAATATTTTTATTTTTTACTTTACTTTTAGGGGCTTTGGGGAAATATTAGGGGTCTAAACAGACCCCTGATATTTCCCTTTTAAAATAGAAAAAGAGATTGAGAACACAGAGTCCTCAATCTCTTTTTCTGTGTCCCCTGTTATCAATGAACAGGAATCCACTATGAGTCTTCCTGTTCATTGATAACATGGTTTGTTTACTATAACTACAATTATGAATGGGGGTGATGTAGATCACTTCCCATTCATTCATAATTGAGGATATAGTTAACATACCATGTCCTCAATTATGTACACACACTCAGCGATCACTGATCACTGAGTGTATGTACCTTGCTTTTCTCTCTGACACGCTGTCACAGGAGGCTGATCGAGCAGTGTAGGGAGGAAAGCCCAGCCTCCTGTGACAGCGCTGTCTCCGCCCCTACACCGCTCTGCCGGACTGTGATAGGCGGCAGAGCGGTGTGGGAGGAGACGCCGGCCGCTCACAGCGCTCTCCACCGCAGCGCTCGGCCGGCTGTCACTTTCTTTTCTCCCCGCTGGAACAGCGCCCAGCGGGGAGAAAAGAAACCAGGGATGCACCGATGTATCGGCCGAAACATGGCTCTTTCGGCATTATGCCAAAAGTGCCATTTTCGGCCGATATATGGGTGCATCCCTAATGGAAACATATCAAAAATGCATGCAAACGCACTGGAACCCACCTGAAAGCCCATTTTGAGCTTCAAAAAAAAAGAAAGAAACAAACGCTCAAAAACACAATGCACCGCGTTGCAGATCTGGTCCGGGAAAATGGTGTGAACCTGGCGCCAGAGATATCCTACTACCCTCTCTCCCTCCATAGGCATAAAAATGCATGCTTGGGTGATCCAAGCATGCATATTTATGTACAAATCTTTGTAAGGCAAATCATGCTAGTTTGCCACCTCAACCTTAACATAGGGCAACTTTAGATGTAAATGTGCAAATCCCATAAAGCTACAAGACTAAAAAAATGTCTACAAGCTATTATCTGCTGATTGCACATTTGGGGTCCATTTACACTTCTGCACTTCAAATGCACCCACTGCTGTCTACACCTAAACAGCATAGAGAGTTCCATACTATTGTTTCAATTGTATTGTACTCATCACTATGTTTTGTGCTGTGTTTTGAAAACAAAATCTTACACGTGGTTGTTTAGTTGGAGTTTCTAGTAACCACATTTTCCAGAGGAAAAAAAGTTTACTGCATGCAAAAAGTAAGAAGGGTTTTCCCCTATAAAATACACACAATAGCACACTCTGGGAGTGTGTAAGATATTTAAAAAAAATGTAATAGTGAATTAAACCACAAACCCTTCCTAGCCCCACCCAATCCCTGCTTCACTTTATAGTCTACACACCCCTATAAAAATGTCAGGTTTTTAAAATGTAAAACAAAAAAACAGGCCAAGATACATCACTTCAGATTTTTTTTCCCCATATTGTGACCTATAATCTGTACAATTCAATGAAATATACATTGAAATTGTGTAGGGGGGAAACAAATACAACATTGTGGCTGCATACGTATATATAGCAGCTTTTAATTAGGGATGTGGCTGTGTTCAGAATTAATTACATTCAAACTGATGTTAAATCGTAGTCAGTGCACACCCGCCATCAATTAAAGTGACTGATTAAGCCCATAGAAAGTTCAGCTGTTCTTGTAGGATTTTTCTGACATTAAAGCTGGCCATACACCTTACAACCATCACACGACTTTAAGTGGCCATACACTTTACAACCATGGTTGTAAAGTAATTTCAAAAACGTACGCTCTGCCCATCTTGGACAGGCAGATCGGGCTTGCGATGACCGCAATGCTGAGCGGGTAGTGTGCGCGTGCGCACACCGGCCCGTTCGGCATTGGTCTCCCGAGCATGCTAAAAGCCAGCTGAAAATCATACGATTCTTGGCGGGTTTTCTAGCATGCTCCTTAGACAAAAGACGTGCGACCGTACAGTAGAAACGGTTGCACGTCTTCATTCACACTGCACGATTCTCGTACGATCGCGGGATTTCCCGCGATTCTCGTACGAGAATCGTGCAGTGTATGGGCACCTTTACATTGTGCGATGGTTGTAAGGTCATTAAAATTTTATACGATCTGCCCATCGTGAACAGGCAGATCGTACTTGCGATCATCGCAAGCCCTCCCCGCTGAGGGGAGGGCTTCCGATGATTGCAGTGCTGAGCGGGCAGTGTGCGCTTGCACACCGGTCCGTTCTGCATTCGTTTTCCGAGCACGCCACTGACCCGCTGAAAATCATACATGCTCCAAGACAAAAGACATGCGACCATACAGTAGAAACGGTCGCACCCCTCCCATACACCTGCAGATTATCGTACAATCGCAGGATCACCCGCAATTATCGTACGATAATCGGCAGGTGTATGGCCACCTTTTTGGCGCCGTTCACACAGCACAATCCGTATGCCCCCCACCCCCCGAACTGCTCCCTAACCCTTTTTTGCTCTGCTGATCAGTGAGGATTCCATACAGCTCTGAAACGCAATTAAAAACGCTTAAAAGCTCCCATTCGAAATCAGCGCGGAAATCGCACAGATACCCAGCCGCCGTGGTGTGAATGGGCTCTTAAGGTGGCCATACACCTATTGATTTTCAATCAGAAATTTTTGTTGTTGCCAAGAACCCTCTTTCAATTCTAGCTCAAATAGCCCATCCAGCACAGACCAATGTCGATTTCGATTATCGTTTGTCAGCAATACTAACTGGCCGAATGTCGTAGATTTTCGTTTGCGTATGTGGTGTTCATCTTGCGATTTTTGTGGATCAAAAACGCCACTAATCCATCGATTTTCATTAATTTCTTAAAGCGTTTTCTAGTCTGCCCGATAGAGGAAATTCGGCCAGTAATTGCGACTGTGCAATTCCCATTAACTTGCCGATTACCGGACGAAACCACGTTCACGGCACCTTAATTCACACTATGGCCAGATCCAGACCAGAACATTTTTTTTTTCTGGTCCAAAAATACATTCCCCATTCCTTCCTATGGTAAAAAAGTGAGGCTAGTTCACACCACTGCGTTCAGTTCCAGAACTGCATGCACTATTTTATCTGGTCTGAAACACACCAAAACGCCTGTAAACACATGCAAACACACTAGAACCCACTAGAAAGTCAATTGAGTAAAAAAAAAAAAATGCACCGGAATGCATTAAAAACGCTCTGCACCGCGTCGGGAAATGTTGTGAATGGGCCCTTATTGACTCAGTTGCCTCTTACAGCAAAAGTAGTAGTAGTTTTCAGGAGTCCCTCCAGCGCTGGTGCCGGTCTGTGATCCAGCACTGAATGCTGTGTCTTCTGTGTCCCACAGTGTCTGTGCAAGTGCACGCCCCAGGGTGCGTGCATTGACTTACCCTGTGCCTCTCCTCATCTCCTGGCCGAAGATCTCTACTGCACATGCGCCTGCCCGAGAATGTTCAGAACTTCAGACGGAAGCAAGCAGCAGGGAGACATGTAAGTTTTAACCTTTTTGGTAACTTTTTTTTTTCCTTTAATGTTTTTGCATATATCTACTGCTTGCTAGCAATGGATACATGCAAAAAAACTTGAGGATTTAATTATACTTTAAAGAGGAACTCCAGGAAATGAGAAATGTAACCCCTGCAGTGTGGCTACCCCCACACTGCAAGGGCTAGGTGCTTGTTTTGCTCTAGGGACTAAAATAAAGAATTACTAACTTGATCCTCAGTCCCATCTGGCTGCTAGACTGGTCCCCACAGCTTCTTCTCCCTGGGCTCTGGCAGTCGAAGGACAACGTCTAATGCAGGTACATTAGACGTGAGGACGCCGAGGGACATTCCACTGCCAGAACAGAGAAGGGAGAGTATATCTTTTGTAATCTAGCCTCTAGAGAAAATCAAGCAGTTTACCGTTGCAGTGGGGGGGGCACTGCAGGGGTTACTTTTTACAATCCCTGGAGTTCCCCTTTAAAGCCATTTGATCAGAATGATCATATTTTCTCAGTAACGTTTCCTATAAGCAGGGATGTTAAATACCATTTCACATTCAATGCTAACAACACTTAGAAAATGCATCCAAATCAATGTCAACAAGAACTGACCATTACACACATGTATTTCTTATAGATTAAAAACAAGACAACAGAAGGGCAACAGTTCAGTGTCAGTTTCCTCGCATCACCTTTCAACATCTCGTGGAGTCACGAGGCCGCCCAACGAAGTCATCTCGGTAAATAACTCATGTGCTTACAAGAGGCCTACATAACCTAATGGAAAAAAACAGTATGCATGTCAATGATTGCCCATGTCCAAGTAATGTGTAACTGTAATAAATCCTGAAGGGAAATAGATGACCAATAATGCCCAGCAAGTAAATTGTGTTATCTTCCCATAGTATATGTTTACCCTCAGGAATAGCATTACAACAGACCTGTAACATGAATGGGAATCTGTGCACGATGTCTGCAGCCAAACTAGGCTCTACCAAGACAGTAATTAGTGTGGTAGTCACTGGCCGGACAAAGTGTTACGCAAAATCTGAACAAAGCTTTGTGAACAAACCAGTGAGATGCGCATCTCAAAGATTTGTTTGTTGTCGGCAAGGCAGCATGAAGCTGAAAGGCAAGTCACAAAAAAAGTAAACAAGAGATGCATGACAAATTACAATACCCATGTTTACCAATACAACCGGAATATCCTTGCATCAATTTGCACCCTAAATTACGTAAGCAAAAGAAATCTTTCAATGTCTTAGGAGAAATTAAAACCTTTATAATGCAGACGAAAAGTATTTAAATACAATTTAGATGATACAACTTTTACAAGAACTTATTCAGAGAGGACATTTTAGTCACAGTTCAACCAGAAATTACATTTTCTTTCACTAGGCAAAAAAAAAAAAAAGCCTACTGAACTCTGGGTGCTGTAAGAAACATGTTTTCCATGCTTTATAAACCAGTCCCATTGTGCAACCTGCAGTATGGTGCTGTTTCCATAGCAACTAGACATCAGCTTTTAGCAGTGGTTGGTCAAATGAAAGCCAATATCTAGCTAGCTTCTCTGGGTTACTGCACACAAATGCTTTTTGTAACGCTATAAAAGCCTTAAGCGGACAAATCATTTATAGATCCACTAAAAAACAAAAAATGCCTATGCAGTGTTTTTATAGTGCAGCATTCCTGCCAGGATTGCAGTGTTTATAAGCTCTCCAGATTCATCAAACTGCACCAGCTTTTTATTCTATTTTGTTTTTCTTGTTTATGGACATTTCGTCATTGATTCACAATGTGTTAAAGTACTACCTGCAAAATTATTGAACTCCTAAAAAAACCACTTACAAGTACCACCAAGCATAATGAGAATGATTAGACAGCTACAGATCGTAACAAAGACCAATGCTATTTATTAAAAATACTGTAAAGGTATAGCAGAGCTGGACAAATCCAAGGAGCCGGTAGCCAATGGCGACCAACTTTGGAGGTTCTCTCTAGTTGCTGCCAATGGAGCCGGTTCCTAAAAAGAAGCCCAACTGGCTTCTAGATCGGACAGATGGCCCCTGAATTCCATATTAATTTGTCCACCCTTGATGGCCTATCTCAACTAGGGTCCCATGGAACCCTACGGCTCCTCCATTGGTTTCTAGGGGATCCTTGAGCAATTTCTGCCTCTCAGATAAGTAACAACTGGCACCAATCATCCTTTTAGTTCACTGTAAAGGGGGCATTCTTCTCACTGAACACCAAGGTTAGGGGCATTCTTCTCACTGACCACCAACGTTAGGGGCATTCTTCTCACTGACCACCAACGTTAGGGGCATTCTTCTTACTGACCACCAATGTTAGGGGCATTCTTCTCACCGACCACCGTTAGGGGCATCCTTCTCACTGACCACCAACATTAGGGACAACCTTCTCACTGACCACCAACATTAGGGACATTCTTCTCACTGACCACCAACGTTAGGGACATTCTTCTTACTAACGTAAGTAAACACTACAGTTTTCTCTGTCTGTATTTCTTTTCAGGCTATCATAATTTGCCTCATTACTATATTATCATTGTTATAAATAAAAATATTTTTAGAATAGAGCAGCCCACGTTATTTTATCTCTTTTTATAGCCCAACGTATTGTTCAAGCCAATGCATCCTGATCTGTAGATATAATTATCAGTTTCCTCTCAGACATGAAAATTATTTTTAGGTTTCCCCTGTGTTAAAAAGGTGCTAAATCTAGATATAGCTTTGCATAAGAACCTTAGTACACAAAAAAACCATATGTGGTGAAATAATTGAATGTAATAAACATAGTGAATATTCAATTTTCTTCTCTTTCACAGGTTTATTTACCAATGCACAATATGCAGTGCAATGGATGCCTTGTGCCTTTTTGTGCATATGCAAATTCTTGCATTGTACCTCACAAATGTCTACAAATTCTGTGAAACAGTGATTATAAAATACTGATGTGTGGGAGGCATAATAAAGATGGAATGTTTAATGCAACAATTTATCCTAGATTACAATATGATTAAATGTCAAGTCAACAATGCCTCTTTTAAGGAAATTACTTTCCAGTCACATCTGAAACCCTTTTTGGTCACATTTACAAGGCTTCCTGAACAACTACGCTGTTGCTACGAGTCAACACCTGGTAAAACAGTTGTTTTTCCCCTATTAAAACATTGAGGGGGAATTTATCAAAACTGGAGCAGCTGTGCATGGCAACCAATCAGCTTATCTCTTCAGTTTGCTCAGTTAAGATTTGAAAATGAGGGAGAAGCTGATTGGTTGCCATGCACTACTAGATTGTAAGAAACAGAAAAGAAGGGTCTGAAGCGCAACTGCCCTTGGGGTTGGACAGGTGAAAAAAATGTTTATGAAAAAATAAAAAAAAATTACTGCTACCCTGGCTTGATAAAGAAGACGAGAGCTTCGAAACGCGTTGCCAAGACTACCGAAATTACGCTAAGACCACCGTAACCACCACAAGCATTCTATCCTATCCAAGCCTAGACCAGCAAGATTGCTGTCGCTCGGCGGCGCCTGCGCTCTGCGTCACTCTTTTCAACCCCGCACAGAGAGCCACTGCGCTCTCTCTCCCTCCAACATAACACTCGTTTGGCGTTCCCCACCCGCCAACGAACCGGACCCCTGCAAACAGTGGATGGGACCGACAACCATCATTCACCATCCAACCAGACGCTCCAGCCCCGCCAGCACAGCGTGAGGGACGGACCCACACCGGAGATTTCTCAACCCAGCAGGCCAGCAGCAGGTTTTACATACAGGCACCCGACGGAATCGCACCCCGGCTCTGCATTTGAAGACCCTGCACCCAACCCCAGAGGAGACCGCCGGACACTGCCTCCAACAGGGACCCCCATCGCCGATGACCACACTTCCTGAAGAATCTCGTGGTGAGTTGATTTATGCACCACACACCGTTTAAACTTTCCTCCACCTCATTTGCATTTTTTGGTTTTCTTTGTTTTTGTTTTTTATTTCTCTCCCTCC